>NW_026876306.1:0-196030 GCF_032173495.1 Musca vetustissima
AGAATATATTTTCAAGGACTATTAGAAGGCGTGGATTTTTAAAGAATATATTTTCAAGGACTATTAGAAGGCTATTAGAAGGCGTGGATTTTTAAAGAATATTTTTTCAAGGACTATTAGAAGGCGTGGATTTTTAAAGAATATATTTTCAAGGACTATTAGAAGGCGTGGGGATATTTTAAAGAATATATTTTCAAGGACTATTAGAAGGCGTGGATTTTTAAAGAATATATTTTCAAGGACTATTAGAAGGCGTGGATTTTTAAAGAATATATTTTCAAGGACTATTAGAAGGCGTGGATTTTTAAAGAATATATTTTCAAGGACTATTAGAAGGCGAGGATTTTTAAAGAATATATTTTCTTTTCAAGGACTATTAGAAGGCGTGGATTTTTAAAGAATATATTTTCAAGGACTAATACAGGTCGTGGATTCATTAATAAATATATTTTCAAAGACAAATAGAAGGCGTGGATTTTTAAAGAATATATTTTCAAGGACTATTAGAAGGCGTGGATTTTTAAAGAATATATTTTCAAGGACTATTAGAAGGCGTGGATTTTTAAAGAATATATTTTCAAGGACTATTAGAAGGCGTGGATTTTTAAAGAATATATTTTCAAGGACTATTAGAAGGCGTGGATTTTTAAAGAATATATTTTCAAGGACTATTAGAAGGCGTGGATTTTTAAAGAATATATTTTCAAGGACTATTAGAAGGCGTGGATTTTTAAAGAATATATTTTCAAGGACTATTAGAAGGCGTGGATTTTTAAAGAATATATTTTCAAGGACTATTAGAAGGCGTGGATTTTTAAAGAATATATTTTCAAGGACTATTAGAAGGCGTGGATTTTTAAAGAATATATTTTAAAGGACTAATAGAAGGCTTGGAATTTTAATGAATATATTTTCAAGGACTATTAGAAGGCGTGGATTTTTAAAGAATATATTTTCAAGGAATATTAGAAGGCGTGGATTTTTAAAGAATATATTTTCTTTTCAAGGACTATTATAAGGCGTGGATTTTTTAAACAATATTTTTTTAAGGACTAATAGAAGGCTTGGAATTTTAAACAATATTTTTTTAAGGACTAATAGAAGGCTTGGAATTTTAAACAATATTTTTTTAAGGACTAATAGAAGGCTTGGACTAATAGAGTATTTTGCTATGGAATATTAGACGACGTGGGTTTTTAAAAAATATTTTTTAAGGAATAGAAGGCATGAATATTTTAGGAATATTTTTTAAGGCCTAAAAAATGTTGTGTTTTTAAAAGTATTCGTTTAGGCCCTAAAACTGGGCGCGGATTTTCAAGAATATTGTTATCAAGGCCAAAAACATGGTGTGGACTTTTAAAGAATATTGAGCTTAAAACGAAGTTTTTTAAAGGACTAACAGAAGCGTGTTTTGATAAAGATGGGTCAATATTTAGCGGGTCTAATGGACCCTGACTTTTGTATGATACCAATTATATTATTGTATGTACTCGGGTGTGGGAGATACACTTAAATATTTACAGGTGTTTATGTACTGAGATATTATTTAGTAACCCATTACCACACTAGAGGGCGGAAATATAGCACTGATTCTATGAGGATCTTGGTACGGTCAAAAACAACTTTTTTCGAGTCGTTCTATAGGCCACAGTTGAAAGCCGAACATAACAACACAACACACGGCGAAGGGAATCAGGTAATTAGAAGGGCTGTACTGAATTTTAGTAATATTTGTTGACCTCTAGTCGGTCAAGAGGATGCAAATATCGCGAAATATTGCTCAAGTTCAGAATGTATTACCACAGAAAGTTAGATTTTCGTGGAAGTTGTGTAGGGTATCATATGGTCGTCCTACTATACTGCTGCGCTCACTGGTTTAAAAAATATTTTGTTTAATATACCCACAATGCGTGGATTTTTTTAAAAAAATATATTTTTTAATATACCAATGAGAAGTTTTGGAAAAGAACATTTCTTTCTCGAGAAGAAGTTTTATAAGAAACCTATAGAGAACCTAAAGCAGGGTTTTATTCTTTTTTAGCCGATGGACAAATCGGCCATTGTTTGTTAATTTCAAAAATCGCTTAATATAGGTGAAACTGAATTAAAAGCAAATAAACCGCATCATCTCTTTATGTTTTGGTATATCGCACATCTCCATAACCAGATATATATTTCAACACATTAAAATCCCCCCTTCTTTAATGGAAATGTCCAACACAAATGATTCCTGCCTAAAATAAACTTTAAACAAAAATTCCCACGCTTAGCGCCAGTTACCCTTGCCGTGTGGTTAACGAACACCAAAATAAAAAAAAAATAAATTATACCACCCACTGTGATAAAAATGCGTTGTGGCGTACAAATGGAAAATATACATGAACACACACGCACACATACTATCTGTGTGATAGTGACACCTTCCTGTGATGTGAGTAGGTGTACGTGCGTGTGTGTGTGTCTGTTTGTTTGTTTATCCACATTGATATTTACGTTTTCAAAAAGTAAACATTGGCAAAAATTAGAAGAGACACTTTTCACTATCACGTTTCACGGGCAAAAGTTTGTCGGTCGGTCGGTTGGTTGCTGGGGAAAAACTTTTGCCCATGCACCATTCATTCGTTTTCCCGGTTGGACAACATTGAGTTTTTACGCTTTTTCCATTATCCGCAACGCGATAAAGTTTGACATGGCGGCACGGTGGTATGGCTGTTTTTGGTATGGCAGCCATACGTCCAACAAACTATTTCGCAACATACCTTGATGGTGTCTCATGGTGTATATTCGTTTGGATGTGTGTGTTTGTCGGTGTGTTGTGTTTGTGGAGTGTTTTTCTGGCCAAGTTTGGTTCGTGTGATACGTGGATAAGGGAAATGTGATTACGCACATGGACGAGTGATGGCAGTACCACTACCACCACCACCACATTCATATCCGTTCAGGCATACCGTTGAGGTACCCACCAAACACACTCATACACACACCCATACATCTGCATATATGGGTTACCTTCTACCTTCTATACATGGACCTAATGAATATTTCTGAATGCAGCTCACGTTCCGTTTTGTCTTCCATCTGAAGCCTCGGTGCTGTCGCTGCCACTCCAGATGCTGTTGTTGTTATCCTCTGTTGTTGTGTGCAGGTTGTTTATTCCGAACTACAAAATCACGTGGCGAAATTTATGTATAACTTGGCGTTCCATGCTTTTAACTTTCATATGACCATAATAATATTTATACGCTTGTTTTTTTCCACCATACGACTTCTTTGTTTCATTGTTTGTTGTTGTTTTTTTCTGTTTCTCTTTTATAGTTCCTCCAGAAGAGCCTCGCATATTCGATGCCCAAGGTAATGAAATTGCCCAGGCAGGACCATTTCGTGAGGGTTATGAAATGTTTTTATGCTGTCAAGTTAAAGGAGGTAAGTTGATAATCAAAAATGAAAGACGAAGAAACATAAAACTGAAAAAAAACTACTTAAAAGCGGCAAGGACTAAAAGGAAATTCTAGCACACACATACACACACACTCACCTGTCTGCCATATCTTACATGGCCAACATTTAAGAGAATCAGACATATAATAATAAAAATAAAAGAAAAGCCTTTGCTTGTTGATATGTCTTAAGCATGCCCATCAGTCGTAGCCAGTCAGTAGTAGTAAAATTCTGGCCTTTTCTGGATCATGATTCCCATGACCATGACCATGGCAATAAAAATGCTTAATGATTCTTAATTTTTTTGCTACTTCTTCTTGTTATTTTTTTGTGTGCCGTCTGATATGTCTTGCCTTCTTGGCGCATTATTATCCCCATCCCCATCACTACCATCATCACAAAGGCCGCCATTAAAGAATGCGTATCAGCATCTTAACAGTGGTAAAGGCCAACAAAGTGAGTGTCTTGCATTCTGGTTTCTTATTTTGTTTTTTGGCATTGTTGTAGAATCATCCGCCATTATGTCATAAAGTGACATGTTTTCATTTCTCATAAAGCAACATCACAGAAGCTGTTCCTTTCTTTTTCTTCGCCGTCTTCTGTTTTGTAAAGACAAAAGAAGAAGAGCAGCCCGACAATAACCCTTGGATCCTTGGGATTCCTAATAAAGTATGTGCAAATGTTCTGATGTCATAAAGGAGAATTCATATGTATGTTACTACATTCTCATTTGTAGGGGTGTTTACCCTTTTTCACATACTGCCCCTCCCAGTTAACATCATATGGATATTCATTATGTTGTATGGTAGAGAGTTCAGCAAAATGTGTGTAAGAATTTTATGGCGGGTTTTGGACAGGAAAACAATGAATTTTTCGGGCAGAAATGTCCAAGTCTCAAATATAAGAATGAAGGAAAGATTTGTTAATTTCTTAATTTTCTTAGAAAAGTAGCTCTTCTCCACATAGGTTGGGTTATAAGCTGCGGAATTGCTAGATATTTCAACCAAAAAACCAGCAAGGAAAAGCCTAAAGTCAGACGCCACATTAAGTATATACAAGTAGTGTTATACAAAATGTAAGACCTATGTTCGGAATACCGTGGTTTCTTCTGTATATTATTTATAAAAAATCGGACGAACATATATACCGTTGGGTTCATATAAAAATTAATCCATTATTTTTGTTTGAACTATAGGACTTTATTTAACATGCTTCGGAATGTCCGATTTGAGCCAAATGAGCACCGTTTTGTTGTTTTATTTGTTGCCATTTTAAAGGTAATTTCATAGAAGTCCTGCTATCTATTTGCAAAAAACTCTAGTAGTCGATTTTTACAATCCTCCCTAGATACCAATTTTTTGTATCATTAAATACATTTTGCAATTCAAGAAAAATATGATAATCGCTTGGTCCAGACTGTATAGCGGATACATTAAAACTTTCCAACCAAGCTCCCGAAGTTTCTGGCGAGTCACTGTAGATGTGTGTAGCATAGCAACAACTCTCCTGTTGGCCAATTCTGGCTGTCTCTGTTCAACTCATAATAAGCAGCAACTCCAGTCCCACCAAATGCATAGAAGAACCTTCCTGGCCTTTAGTTCTGGTTTTTGCCACCGTTTGAGGTGCTTCAACGCTTTTTGACCACGATCGTTTTCGCACAGGGTTATCGTACCGATCCAATACTACAGGTTAATTTATTTTTCTCAAGTCTTTAAAAATATTCGAAAATCGAACAAGAGAAGACAACTTATTGTGTACCTTGACAGTCCGAGTTCTCACGCATCTGGTCAAATCCGAACAAGTTTAAATGGTTAAAACGTGGAATTAATGGGTCATTCGCCATCCTGCCTAAACTTGACACCTATTGACTCTTTGAATATTGCACACCAACAAGAAAAGTAAACTGAAGCCAGCAGACCATTCATAATTTCTTGTCAAGCGGCAAATGTATGGAATTTTCGCACTATTTGAAATCTGAGGAAATAAATTACGGAGCTATGTCTATAACTAGTCAAGTTTCATCGCAGTTGGATACAAAATACCATCTGATTTTTGTCGGTTTCGGATTCTATAACTAGTCAAGTTTCATCGCAGTTGGATACAAAATACCATCTGATTTTTGTCGGTTTCGGATTCCGTCTAAAGCCTGAGGTTCTGCTTCATCTTCACCGTACTAATTTTGCTGCATGCTACCATGCATGCTACCGATTTTTCTACGTGGTGGTAGAGGATAGTAGAATAGCCACAACTGTGGAGATCCTCACTTCCTGTAATCTTAAAAAATGCTTCGACAACGTGTTTAGGTCCTTAAAATAGGTCGACTGACAACAAATGAGCGTCGCTATTAAATTCATCAGGGTCAGTTCTTTCGTAATTGGTTCTCATTAGTCAACTAAAACTCCTGCCTGAGAAGCAGATCCACTTGATTCAATTCCCCCTTTAGCCGAATTGGTCTGATTTTAGAAACACCTAGACTTTCTTCCTTCAACACAGATTCTTGGCATCGTCGGAACGGGTTGCTGTTTTTCCGTCCCCAGTGCGACGAGAGATTTCGGGATCACCTTCACCGGTATTAGTCGGTCAACTGTAATTCTTGCCTGAGTAAACGAAAACGTCTGCTTCGATTGAGTCTCCATTCACACCATTCAAAGATAATTGGATTTTCTACTTACCTTTGGAGGCAGTTAGTTGCGTTACAGACAATGGTGTGAACCTCTTCGGGAATAATTGCTGCAGCTTCCAGAAAAATAAATCCACAATGAGAGCTCCGGAACTCCGTTTGTTCAGGAACACGGATTTGCCCTTGTTACCAAAACTTACCAAAACGTAACTCTATTACGCCTCCTTAAGATTGCTTCACCTGCCGGACGCCAAAATTGGCGACAACACATTCTTACACATTCTTACTTCAAGGAACTGCCAAGGTTATTCAGAAGACACCAAATGAACATCGATGATACATCAATCGGGCTCAGCTGTTTTAACAAATGCTTCTTATCGTTCATGTGGATTTTTTGCATAAGTAACTGAATCCATCTGCATCGATTTCGATTTCAGGGATCCTTGCAAAATGGATTTTTCTTCCCCTAATCACTGATGACAGAATCCTCCTTCGAAGCGTTCAATGCAGTTTACAGCGCAAAAAGTAATGGTGTTGACCTCTTCCTGATTAGTTGTTTCTCCTGTATAATTGTTAGTTTCTTAGATAAACATAAGCCTCCGAAATTTGCACTGAAGACTAGAACACATCCTACATCGGATTTGCCGCGTTAATTGCCGATTTTGAATTTCTTAGTAGTAGATTCCCTTTCATGACTTTTGTCCTGGGGTTGACTTATTACATCGCACATTTGTGGCAAGACCGGCATAAATAAAAAAATCAAATTTGCAGTAAATGTGTTTTATGTTTTTAGTTGTCTCACATCTTACAAATGTGTAAGATATATTAATTTTTTTTTGCACAACGTGAAGTCTAATTTAACGAACAATTCAGTATCATTAACTCAACAATCACGATTTTTATTTATACCTATCTTGAAGCAAATGATCGATATGTCGTTGGTTTCTCTCCTCCGACACAACCGAAACATTCGAAGGAAATTGTTTGAGAAATAAGCAGCTGCATTGATCTCTCCGCCACTTGTTACAGAGGTATAGTCCCCAGGGTGGCTGAAACCCTCGAAATCGATACTTCAAATTGTGTATGTCGTTGGTTGCCCTCCTCCGAAGCATTTGACGCAGATTGCTGGAATGTTAGCAACGGTGTTTACCACTTCTCAACTGGTCACTGCTACTACGAGGAGGGCGGATCGAACACAAGGCAGCATTTGCTAGTGACAGAAGTGATAATTTCGAAGGCTTCCCTCTCACTATGGCGACGTAGAATTGCTTAGCAGTATTTAGTCTTCTCAGATTTAAAGCTCAAACATCTGATGAGTTATCCTAGGTCATTGGATTAACAGAAGGAGGTTGAATCATTATCGCCTTCCTAAAAGACTTTTTACCAGCAATTTTTCTGAAATATCTGGACATATTCTTACTATTTTAACACTGGTTGATGATTCCAAAGACCTATTGTCATCCATAGACTCCCCCGATGGTTTGGTGTTATTTATTTTCCTCTGTCATCAATATGGTGCATATTTCTCTGTGATATTTGTTCTATTGTAAGAGGCCGACTTGGGCTTTTTACGATCGTCATCGATGATCCTATTTGTATAATTTTTCGTGAAATTTACTTGGAGTTCTTCTTGATTAAGTAGAACTCCTTGTCAGTGACTTTACACCTGTTCCTGTGTATATATCGGTTACAAATAAATAGTTTGGTAGATAATGCCTTCAACCGAAATAAGTTTGGAGATGAGAATATAAAGTCAGCGGTATCATTGTTGCGTGGTGGATTTTATTTTTTATTTTGTTTAAGAAATTTCGAACACTTCTGGTTCAGAATAGTTTATCTTTTAGCTCTTCTATTCTTCCTGTAAAAATCTCTTCTCTTCCGCATTTTCTGTTCTTCAGTAAATACAATTTTTTCAGTTGTCCAAAATACATATGCAATTTTATTAAATCGGAACAGTTTCTATTTTAATAAAATATATATTTATGTAATATTATAAATAATTCCCCTCCCCATATTCAGTTCATACGAATAACAGAACATCTGTTGTAATAATTCGCTCACTTGTGTTTTATTTATTTTTTCATTATTTGTATCAAACAAATAACCCGTTTTCATCACACATACATCGCACTTAGCTGTCCAACAGTGTGTGTGGGGTGTGAGTCAACATAATTTTTGTTACTGTTACATATCCCAGTGATCTATTTAAAAAATCGCACACACACAACCACAGCCTCACATGTATTCATACAATGTAATACATATGTATTCATTTGTAATTTCGGTTACATACCCATCAATCTTGTTTATACATCGTGTAATGTGTGTGAATATGTGTGTGTGTGTGTGGAGAGCCAAGTTTTGTGTGTAGTACAGCGAATTGAATTGTACGAGAAGAGATACGCACACATACATATGCAATTACATGAGGTTGGACTCATATATTCATGGCTAAAAACGTCATATTTTCTCTTACTACCATGAATATCCATTCGTTTAGTGATGATGATAAACATAAAGTTTGAGAGGGGAGGTGCCGAATATTTGGGTAGTTTATCTTTTGTTTTTGCTGAGCAAGGCTGGAAGGGTCGTTTTTTTTGTTCTTCGTAACAGTTATGCTGGATTTTTTTGGAATCCTTTCGCTTTTTATTGTTGTCTCTGCTCATTGTTTGATTTGCCTGCAAATTAACAGTCCACAATCAGTTAGTGTTATGTGTCGAGCTATGTGTTTGATGTTCGTTGTTTGATGCTACAAAATTCTGGTACTACTTGTTGCCTTCAATTTTCGTGAATTTATCCCTTCATGATGCCTCCAAATTTTCATGAATCATCCTTCGGTGGTATCCTTTCATTATGTAACGCTTTGTTGGTGCTGTGAGTTTTGTTTCACTTCCGCTGAAAATTAACTTAATTATCCCACGTCGATTGGACATTGATTAATTCCAGGAATTAATGTGGATTTTATTGGCCAGATGTTTAGCAATTTCATAAAAGGGATTTCGGAAGGAAATTAAAATATACGACGTAGGGGAAAGGCAATTATATTGTTAACGTCCTTTTGATAAAATTTCAACAAACAATGAAAAGGAAGGATAAACAAAAAATCATAAAAATTGGGATACCATGCTGCTGATATCCGAAACCTCAGGACTAAGTAGAAAACCTAGTAAGGAAGAAACTAAAGATGAACAGAATCTTACACAACAATGAGTATATGCAAGAGGTCATATAAGAATCGTATACTTTGTGCGGCATTCATCTGGACCATAACATCTAGACTAAATTCAGAAACCTATGCAACATTTCATATGAATCGGACCTACTCGGGTCTTATAGGCATCATTTATTTAAAATCGGACGAAATCAGATATGACAGTTATATTTAATTCTGAATAGATTTTATCCTAATTTGACATCAATTCTCTATTTCTCAATATATTATACTAAATTAATTACGCTATGTAAAATTTCGTGTCACTCGGACAAAAAAAGTGTCCTTGAAGCACCATTAACCTGAAATAGAACGATAATTTATATGGGAGATATATTTAAATCTGAACCGATTTAAATCATTTTGACACAATTCAGTATTGTATGAAAAATTTCTTGTAAATTTGAAGAATATAGGGTCCTTCGTGAACCCCTTTAACCCTAAATATGAAGAAAATATGTATTGGAGCTGTAACTAAATCTGAACCGATTTTGAGCAAACTTGATATACGGTAGTTTTGAATGGAAATTCTTTATGGAAAGCTCCTGAGCGAAAACGAAATTGAGGTCCCTTTACCCATTTTTATATTAAAATACCTATGGTTTTTATAGACCTTCTGTATCTTCTCTGTATTGAAGACTTCCATAAATAGAATATCTCCCAGAAAAATACCTCCAAAATATCATCCTCTATAGACTTTCTATATGACCTCTCTTATTATAGAATATCTGCGACGTTTTTTCACAGACATTTTTGAGGATATAAAAAACTTCAGCTCGAAAGCAGAAGACGTTCTCATCGTTGAACGTGGACATATGGAGCATCTAGCAGGAGAAGACCTCATACATGAACTCTATAGAACCCTTTCATTATGGAATATTTTCGACATGTTTTCATAGATATTCTAGACATTACCCAGAAAAAGTCCTCTATAGAACCTCAAGGTTATATACCTTTTTACTGTCGAATACCTAGGAGGTGTCATTCATAGACCTTCTATGGATATATAAATTCAGAAGACGTTCGCGCGTTGAAGACCTACACATATTTAACACTTGCCAGAAAAAAAATAATCTACAGGACCGCTATAGAACCTAGTAAGCTTCCGTACAGAGAAACCTTCCCACAGACCTTTTATGCAGTTGCTATGCTACAGAACATTTCATAGATCTCTTCTAATGATTCACTAAATTTCTTCCTAATCTCCTACATGACCTCTATGGAAACGCATTTGTCTTGCATATAGATAAACCTTCCCACAAGCCTTTTATGTACACATTTCATAGATCTCTTCTAATGCCGCAGACCCCATTTAAGAATTTTATATATGGTATTCTATTGACAAAATATTTCCTTTTGACCCTCTTTTGATAAAAATCCTCCCACATGGCTTCTATACATCCTCCAGATTTTCTAGATACAGAAAAGATCCAGCAACTGGTCTTCAATATATAGGCAGAAGTACGACCTAGGTCTCCTATTGACATACAGAAGTCTATCTACAAACCTGCTCAGGACTTTTATGGACAAAAAACCCCTTCTATGTGGAAAAGGCTTCCGTAGAAATTCGGAAGCCAAAGGACCTCCTTTTTTATCATCTCCATCAATTCCAGCAAGGCGTAGATTTTTTAAAAAATATTTTTTTCGAAACATATTTTCAAGGGATTCTGTAAACATGCGAAGTGATTCCACCAAGAACGACATTCGTTGGATTTCACATGTCTTCCTGTCCGTTAGTTTGGACTAGGTCAGAAAACCTTATAGTAGATAATATCTATCAAAAATATCAACAATTCCTATTTTTTAATGTTATAAACATCTACACAACGACATAATATCCTTTACGACAGAGCGGTGTACGACTTATTTCTGACCTCCAATAAACTCCTTTAATATTATTAATCCAATAAACCATGTATTAATATCCCTTACAAAGATAAAATATGTCTATAAAAATGTAAATATTTCATTAATATTCAATTTTCTCTTCCTTCGACTATTCTTCCTATTCTTTGCAGGTCGTCCCCCACCCAAAGTCACCTGGTGGATGGGTGATACAGAATTAATCGGTACCAGTCATACATCTACCGAAGAAGGAGCCACCGTCATTGTCAATCAATTACTGATTGGCACAACGCCCAGAGATTACTATGGAGCAAAAATTCAATGTCGTGCTCAGGGCTCCAAGCTGATAGAGCCGGTGACAAAGGAAGTTGCCTTGCAAGTCTATTGTAAGTCATAGGAAGAATTAAATAAAAAAGAAGGATATAATAACATAAAAGAAAAAAGTATTGGAACTAAAGAAAAATGCTAACCTTTGATGTTTGTCCATGCTATCATGTTTCATCTCTTTTCTTTTTATACCTCTCTCCTTTTCTCCCCCAGTGAAACCTTTAAAAGTGAAAATTGTAACACCAAATGATTTGCTGACAGCAGGACATCCAGTGCCAATTAGATGTGAGACAACGGGTTCACATCCGCCAGCCAAAATTACATGGCTATTGGATGGTGAGCCAATACGTAATCCAGAGGTTACCATCAGAGAGGTAAGGAAATCAAACTATTGCCGCAAAAAAAAATCGTACATACCAAAAATTTGTTCTTCCCATGTGTTTCCACTGATTCTTATATTTCCTCTTCTTTTTTCTTTATTTTATTTTTTTCCATAGGACTCAAATAAAACAACCAGCATTCTGACATTAAAGGTAACTTCGGAGAATGATAACGCCGAACTGACATGTCGTGCAACGAATTTACGTTTTTCTGGTGGCGCCATTGAAGATAAACGTATCATACGTGTAGCATGTAAGTTGACTAAGACTTCTGTTTTTCTTTTGAGTATTTTTCCTTAAATTTTTTGAGTTTTTCTTGTTGAGTTCTTGCCTGTCAGCAAATGTTAAAATTCTATTTCTTTTGACACCATATCTCAATATCTGATATACACCCACTAGCAAATAACAACAGGAATATTGGCTAGAGTTGGAGGTATTGCAAAAAATGTTGCCATTGGGCCAAACGTTTGAGAAACAAATTTTTTAAGTCCTATAAAAGGTGTAGATTTTTATACCCTTCAACACACTGTGGTACAGGGTATTATGTCTTTGTGCATATGTTTGTAAAAGGCAAAAGGAAATGAGATAGATATATGGTTCCTTTTGAGATTATGCATAGAATCACTTTCTGAGTCGATTTATGCATGTTCGTCCGTCCGTGTGTCAGTCTGTAGTTGTTAAATGGTAAACAAAGTACAGGTCACATTTGCGATCCGATATGGATGAAATTTGGCACAGCTCACTTATTTGACACAAGGACGAATCCTATTGAAATTGGGAAAAATCGGCTCAGATTTAGATATAGCTGTCATATATATTTTCGTCCGTTTTAAGGTAAATGGTGTATCGAAGTCCCATATATCTTTCCCTTTTATGTAAATGGTGCACCAAAGTCCCCATATATCTTTCGATTTGCACGAAATTTTATATATGGCACTGATATGGGCCCAGAATGATGTGTGTAAAGTTTCGAGATAATCGGGACAGATTTAGGTAAAGCTCCAATATAGATTTTCGTACGATTTTATGTAAAAGGTTCACCAAAGTCTCTCTATATATCTCGATTTTCACGAAATTTGGCATAGTGTGTTGAATTGAATCTAGAATGACGTGTGTCAAGTTTCGAGAAATTCGTGTCAGATATAGATACAGCTCCCATATATATTCTCGTCCGATTTTATGTAAATGGTGGACCAAAGTCCCTATATATCTTTTGAATTGCACGAAATTTGGCATTGGGCACTGAATTGAGTATAGAATAACGTATGTTAAGTTTCGTGAAAATCGTGTCAGATTTAGATATAGCTCCCATATATATTTTCGTCCGAATTAAGGTAAATGGGGCACCAAAGTCCCCACATTTCTATCGATTTGCACGAAATTTTGCATAGGGCACTGAATTGAGCCTTGAATAGCGTGAAAATCGGTTCAGATTTAGATATAGTTCCCATACATATTTTCGTCTGATTTTATGTTAATGGAGCACCAAAGCCCCTATATATAAGTTGCCTTGAAATCGATTCAGATTTAGATGTAGCTTAGATTCCATATATAATTTCGACCAATTTGTGTTTATTGTTCAAAGTGGTGAAGAGTATCATATAGTCGACCCAGTCCGACTTTACTAGTTTCCTTACTGGTTTAAGAATATTTTTATTTGATTTTTTTAAGAATATTTTTTCAAGGCCTAAAACAAGGCGTGGATTTTTTAAAGAATATTTTTTCAAGGCCTAAAACAAGGCGTGGTTTTATTAAAGAATATTTTTTCAAGGCCTAAAACAAGGCGTGGACTTATTAAAGAATATTTTTTCAAGGCCTAAAACAAGGCGTGGACTTATTAAAGAATATTTTTCAAGGGCCAACTGAGGCGTGGATTTATTAAAGAATATTTTTCAAGGGCCAACTGAGGCGTGGTTTTATTAAAGAATATTTTTCAAGGCCTAAAACAAGGCGTGGTTTTATTAAAGAATATTTTTTCAAGGCCTAAAACAAGGCGTGGTTTTATTAAAGAATATTTTTTCAAGGCCTAAAACAAGGCGTGGTTTTATTAAAGAATATTTTTTCAAGGCCTAAACAAGGCGTGGTTTTATTAAAGAATATTTTTCCAAGGCCTAAACAAGGCGTGGTTTTATTAAAGAATATTTTTCCAAGGCCTAAACAAGGCGTGGTTTTATTAAAGAATATTTTTTTCAAGGCCTAAAACAAGGCGTGGTTTTATTAAAGAATATTTTTTTCAATGCCTAAAACAAGGCGTGGTTTTATAAAAGAATATTTTTTCAAGGCCTAAAGCAAGGCTTGAATTTTTGAAGAAGAGAAATAGGCGTGGATTTTTTAAGGAAGAGAAATGGGCGTGGATTTTTGAAAGAAGAGAAATGGGCGTGGAGTTTTTAAAGAAGAGAAATGGGCGTGGATTTTTTAAAGAAGAGAAATGGGCGTGGAGTTTTTAAAGAAGAGAAATGGACGTCAATTTTTTAAAGAAGAGAAATGGGCGTGGATTTTTTGAAGAAGAGAAATGGGCGTGGATTTTTTGAAGAAGAGAAATGGGCGTGGATTTTTTAAAGAAGAGAAATGGGCGTGGATTTTTTAAAGAAGAGAAATGGGCGTGGATTTTTTAAAGAAGAGAAATGGGCGTGGATTTTTTAAAGAAGAAAAATGGGCGTGAATTTTTACAGACCCCATAAACTCCGTATACATTGCTGGACCATTTTTGTCCCTTAATCCCTAAGATACCAACCTTAATTTGAAACATGGCTATAAGTTATACACAATAGTGGAAACCAATAAAAAAAGAGAGTGATGAGTGTAGAAGAGAGCATGAAAAGTTCAAAGTAATACATCCAACAAAGCAATCAATATTTTTTCTTTCCTGACCGTTACAATAACAAATTTGGCAGGCACTTAATTTGGCACCTAACCTCCACCCTCCATGAATTTTTTGTATCAACTGAAGTGGAGGATCTTCAGCAATGTTAGATAACCAATTGACCAATATTGAATATATATTGAAATGCCAATGAATGCTACACTTTTCGTATTTACTTGGTAATTTATGGAAAATATACACAATTTCCTATTTCATTTTATTGCCAATACCACAGCAGCAGCAACAACAACAAAAATGGCAAAATGTGCGTGTTTAAGCTCTTTTATGAGTACTTGAATAGATTTAGCCTTTTGTTAGACCTTTTACCCCCAATTGCTATGTATCGAAAGACAATGACATTTATTTGGTTCTAGTCTATTAAATATGGCATTGGAATAATGTGAAAGTGGTGGCCCTCGCTACACAACTCACACACACATTAAAACATATTCTACAACTACAATTTAGTAATAAGATGACCAACTAGTTTGAGGGGTGCTGCTGGTAAATTAGGTTCTTATCAGAAAAATTTCTTTCTCCCCACCGAAGAAAGTTCTTCAAGTACACCATGTCTGTCTGTGGCTTTGCAAATTGTAGCAGTTCACTTTGAGCGTAACGTAATAGTTCGCCTTTTCTTCTCTATTATGTCATTGTTGTTGGTTGGTTAGACTAACAGGAATTTACCATTCAACGCCTTTGCAACAGAAAGTACTTCGATTTGTTAGATAGACCAAGTCGAGACCCCAAAAAAACCGAAAACGCAAAGGCATTTTAATAATTCACCAAACGCGTCAGCAGTTTTTCTCTCTCTGTTAGCATTCTTCTTTAAGCACACACATAGATACTCACACAGACACATAGACACCCGAAAAAAGAGCAAGCCGGCCACATAATGGTCCATTGTAGTAATTTGAAAGTATTCCTTTATGTTGATGATGGTGGTGCTACCACCGCCTGCCACTGGCCAAAGAAAATTCATAGGTATTTGCCAATGGATGGATGGATAGCTAACTGACGGTATGATGAAATTAAAGTACTGGAGGTCCAGTTGCAAAAGCAAGCATGAAATGAAATGACTAAATGCTAACACAACCGTAACTAATGACTTAGAATGGCTGAAATAACCACTCAGTATTCATTGAAAGGCTACGCAAAGAAACAATCTAATTGTAGTGATGCACAGCGAAGCGAAAGGAATTTTTTACGACATAAACATGTACATATAGATTTTTTGGAAGACAACTTAATATATGGGGAAAAAATTACAGTGGGACAAATCAATGTTTCCAAAAGTATTTACACAATTATTTTTCCAAAATCCACCCACCTAAAGGTCTTCAAAAAATATTTTTTAGCAAATCCACGATTTTTATAGTCCTCGAAAAATATTCTTAAAAAAATACAGGTCTTGTAATAGTCTTAGGGACTGTTTAATATATAAACGCATTCCAATAGTCCTCGAAAAATATTATCTTCAATCTTCAAAATCTCCGCCTATTTTAGACCTAAAAAAGTTTAAAAAATCCACGCTTATTTTAGTCCTTAAGTAAATATTCTCTAAAACTTCACGCCTATTTCAGTCACGCCTATTTCAGTCACGCCTATTTCAGTCTCCTGAAATCCTCACCTATTTTAGATAATTGAAAAAATATTCTGCAGGCACCCTCACCAGTTTTAGATCCTTGAAAAAAATTCTGCACAAAATCCTCACCTATTTTAGATCCTTGAAAAAATATTCTGCAAAAATCCTCACCTGTTTGTGATCGATTAAAATATCTGCTAATATCTTAGCTATTTTTGATCCTTGAAAAAATAGTCTGCAAAAATGCCCACCTATTTTTGGACCTTTAAACAATATTCTACAAAAATCCTCACCCGCTTTTGATCCTTGAAAAAATATTCTGCAAAAATCGCCACCCGCTTTTGATCCTTGAAAAAATATTTTCTTAAAAATCCACGCCTTGTTTTAGTTCTTGAAAAAATTTTCTTAAAACATGCATGCCTGGTTTTAGGTCTTGAAAAAAATATTTTCTTAAAAAATCCACGCCATGTTTGAGGTCTTGAAAAACTTTTCTAAAAAAAACCACGCCTTGTTTTAGGCCCTGAAAAAATATTCTTTAAAAAATCCAGGCCTTGTTTTAGGGGCCCTGAAAAAATATTTTAGTCCTGGAAAAAATATTCTTTAAAAAATCCAGGCCTTGTTTTAGGGGCCCTGAAAAAATATTTTAGTCCTGGAAAAAATATTCTTTAAAAAATCCAGGCCTTGTTTTAGGGGCCCTGAAAAAATATTTTAGTCCTGGAAAAAATATTCTTTAAAAAATCCAGGCCTTGTTTTAGGGGCCCTGAAAAAACATTTTAGTCCTGGAAAAAATATTCTTTAAAAAATCCACTCCTTGTTTTAGGGGCCCTGAAAAAATATTTTAGTCCTGGAAAAAATATTCTTTAAAAAATCCAGGCCATGTTTTAGGGGCCCTGAAAAAATATTTTAGTCCTGGAAAAAATATTCTTTAAAAAATCCACGCCTTGTTTTAGGGGCCCTGAAAAAATATTTTAGTCCTGGAAAAAATATTCTTTAAAAAATCCACGCCTTGTTTTAGGGGCCCTGAAAAAATATTTTAGTCCTGGAAAAAATATTCTTTAAAAAATCCACGCCTTGTTTTAGGGGCCCTGAAAAAATATTTTAGTCCTGGAAAAAATATTCTTTAACACTAGAACGCCAAAGGCGGTCATTTTGACCGCTTTCCAATTTCAATTACAAAAGCAACTGTGCATTTAATGACACTTTTTTTAAATTTTGTGATTTTTTTATAATAAACGTAATTCTATGAGGTACAAAAAGTCACCATAGTTAAAAAAAAATTGTCATTAAATGCACAGTTGCTTTTGTACTTGAAATTGGAAAGCGGTCAAAATGACCGCCTTCGGCGTTCTAGTTTTAAAAAATCCACGCCTTGTTTTAGGGGCCCTGAAAAAATATTTTAGTCCTGGAAAAAAGAATATTTTTTTTAGTCCTGGAAAAAATATTCTTTAAGAAATCCTCGCTTTGTTTTATGGGGCCTTAAAAAATATTCTTTAAAAAATCCACGCCTTTTTTTAGGGGCCCTGAAAAAATATTCTTTAAAAAATCCACGCCTTGTTTAAGGGGCCCTGAAAAGATATTCTTTAAAAAATTCACGCCTTGTTTTAGGAGCCCTGAAAAAATATACTTTAAAAAATCCACGCCTTATTTTTGGCCTGAAAAAAATATTCTTTAAAAATTAAGGCCTTATATAAGGCTTTTCAAAAAAATCTTTAAAAAATCCACGTCTCATATAACCCTTGAAAAAACATTCTCTAAAAAAATCGGGCCTGCTACCCACTGTTATCTCTCATGGTCCCCACTTTATGCCATTTGCCCATTAGTTTTGTCTAACTACCTTTTGAACTTAGGTTCCCCTTAGGTAGCGTAAAGAGGAAAAAACGTGCACCTTCTTAAAGTAATTGCAATTTATTTATTAAGCTCTATTTTTTCTTTTCTATGAGTCAATTTGTGAACGTTCATTATATTTTCCAACGTCTTTCAATTGGCCAATTTATTTTCATGTCCCGCCTTACCCCTCCTACCCTCTCACATATACATTCACATGGCTCTAATAACATATTTACAATTTTTTGTTTCTTTTCAGATCCACCAACTGTTTCGGTCCACTTGGCCAATGAAGATCCAAGTCGCGTCGTCACCCGAGCTGAAGGACAAAATGTTACATTTAAATGTCGTGCCGATGCCAGGCCACCCGTAACATCATATTCATGGTTTAAAAATGTAAGTACCAAAGAGAATCAGCTTTGGCTTTAATAGCTACGGATATTTCTTTTTTTTCAAAAAAGGCAAATTGTTTTAATGTCAGTTTGCCTTGAACATATTATTTTAAAATCGATGGCGGGGTGGGGTGGTGGTCCACAGTTGGCCACAGTGTGGGAACAATAACAATTTCTTCGTCTTCAATATTGGTTAATTTGCAATGCAGTCACATTTAATAAGAATGTTTTATGTTTTAGTTTTGTTCGTTCTCCACATTTTTGTTGTTGTTCCATTATTGAACATTGTGTGGAAGTTGTTGTTGCTGTTGTATTATTGTATGGTGCTTTTGAAAATGCCATTTAATGTCCCAAAGGCTGACATTTATCTCGTTAAGGCCGCAATATGTTGCCACCACATTATCGCCGTTTGGAAAAAAGTTCATATTTCTTGAAATCTCTTTATGGACCTCCACCGACTCTCTTTACTCTCTTTCTCTCCCCGTCTACCTTTTATGTCCTCAGTGTCCTGCATTTATTTCTTTTTTGAGGGGACACAACCAATCAGTTTTCTATGTCTTTGGCTTTGACTTCGTGTTATATGAGATTTTTAGTTGACGCAATCTGTTTTAAACGGATTTAATGTGGCACACAGGTCAGGTCATGCCTCGGCTAGGCTAGGATAGGCGGTCGAGCACAAAGGAAACCCATATTCCATATTGCCAGCCAAGCCATACGATGCCACTCTGTTGCTTAGATGGCTCCCAACAAGAAGACGCACTCTTTTATTTACAAGCATTTGTTGCTTAGAGCCCCCTCCCAACGAAAACAGCCCGGTTAAGTATGGCATCGGAGTAGCAGCAGCAGTAGCAATATGATTTCTTTGCCAGCTGTGTTCTATATCATCACCGTTATCCTTGACTTGATTTGCCGTTTTTATTATCAATTCTATGGCTATTATACTCACTCACTAACTACCACTTCGGGTTCTGCTGCTTCGATGGACTATGCCTAGTTATTAGCCTCAGGGACTAACAACAGCGGCGGTCAGCGGCATTTCCACTTACAGATGAAATAATTCTGACCAGTTTCTCCGCTTTGAGCACACACTGAGAGGGGAACGGAACTTCTGTAGGTTATTGTAAGTTACTGGCGAAGTATCACACATATGTCTATGGAATCTGTTACACATTTGTCTGTCTGCCTGCCGGTTGGTGGACACATTATTTGAAAAGTTTCGTTCATTTTTTTGGCACTTAGCCTAGTTCTATCCATTTATGTCTCTTACTCTCAATGTAGAATTATATGACAGATTAGGACAATTGCCAATGAAATTCTGTCGCCACTTTTAAAGGTGGCCCAATAAAAAATCCCCTAAACGAGCAAACGAAAAGAAGTTTTTTTTGGATTAGTAATGGTGTGTTCGTTCGGCAATCGTTGACGTTGATAATGATGATAAAATGTGTGTCATAATATACGTTCTAATTACTTTTTGGTTATTGAGTCCTTGAAATGTACAATAAAAATTCCTTTGCCAATACATGTGTCAAATTTGTGCTAGAAAATTGCGACATTCTCCATGGTGATATGATACGAACAAAAACCAGAGATTTTTTGAAGCCAGAATATATTTTTGATAGGTTAATTTAGAATTTAATGAATTGATTAAGATGTGATGGTCATGTGTGACAGGGTATTTTGTCTTTGTGCATATGTTTGTAATAGGCAAAAGGAAACGAAATAGACACATGGCCTGAATCGATTTATGCATGGCCGTCCGTCTGTCTGTCCATGTTAAATTGTAAGCAAAATACAGGTCACTATATAATCCGATTTGGATGAACTTTGACACAGTTAATTTATTGGTGAAAATCGCTTCAGATTTAGATATAGCTCCCATATATATTTTCGACCGATTTTTTGTAAATGGTGCATCAAATCCTCACGTTAGTCACATTGACTTGAAATTTTCCGCAACGTACAAAATTGACCATAAACTAACGTAATTGCGTTTTGTAGAAATTCAGGCATTTCCCATATATATTTTTCGACCGATTTCATTTTAATGGTCCTTCGGAAATGCGATGTCTGTTGAATATACCCAAATTGGATCAGACTTTACTACTTTCCTTACTGCTTTCTTTAGGGGTCAGAGTTTAGCAGCATCAACTTTATCACATGACAACTCAAACACTTATGGCTAATAATTTTTACCAAATCTAGATAAAGTCCGAATATGGGACTAATTGGTCCACTTCTTCTGGTAACATCCTATCAAAGGGACATAATGTTTAATGCATATGGATTCAATATTATGCGAATGGAATGTCCTATTTGAAACAAAATTTGTACAACCTATTATCTTTATCAAACCTAGATGAAGTCCGAAGGCGGGACCCGTCGGCCCACTTATTCTGGTACCTCCCCACAAAAAGGTCATTATATTATAAACCTGTAAATATAATTTGAAGCGAATTGATTAACCGATTTGAGAGGTAATAATAAAACCTGTGTGTAATTCCGAAGAACTCCACAAATCATAGTTGTTGAATTTAGCTGGTCTGAACTTGTTATTCGTTCCGCTAAGCTGTTATAAGGCGATGTTTTTTAGAATTTTTTGAGAAAAAAAAGAAAATCTCAAATCATAGATAATCAGTTTGGATATTTCGGCTGAGATCTTCAGCATACCGAACATGTGCCGTGCCGTCATATGAGCACTATATCGGGATATTGAAAATATTAATAATATCCTAACATGTATTTGAAACTGAGTCTTAAAGTCTAAAAATACTCAAAATAGATTGGACCTTTCAAACACGTAAAAAATCGTGGTGTCCATTCAAAATTCCTTAAATTGGTTTGCACTGTTATAAGGGGTTATGTTATTGCATTATGTGGAAACAGTCTGTTCATGTTCTGAAAAAATAATGTTCCAAAATTACCAAGAACTGGCATACCGGGATGTCCGATTTGGGCAAAAAAAAAACTCTAGTAGTCGATTATCACAATCCTTCCTAGATACCATTTTTTATCATTAATGAAATTTTGCAATAAAAGCTAAAGGTTATAATCGCTTGGTGTCAAGTCCGGACTGTATGGCGGATGCATTAAAACTTCCCAAATAAGCTCCCGAAGTTTCCGGCGACTCACTGTAGATGTGTGTGGCCTAGCGTTGTCCTGTAGACCGTTTCTGGTCAATTATAAATGGTTTAAAACTGTTCGATTTTTAGCTCCTGGACGATGTTACGAGTGCTAAGATGCCGGTCAACTTCGATCATTTCTCTGATTTTATCGACATTTAACATCAAAAATTCCTGAACGGAATGTACGAAACCAAAATTGCGCATAATTGCATATTACAGTATCGAACCATAAACCCCATTCACAATTTTAGCCGCTTCGCTTGCATTTTCGCGTTTGTCAAAAAAAAAAACTGTAAAATGAACCGAGTTTTCTCTTTGTTCACTTCCATTTTTAACACCCTGCAACTCACAATTGAATGTACCAAACAATAAACAGCAAAATATTATTTTTACTGCGAAATGACACCCTTCCAAGGAGCATAAATCTGAAATTGTTTGATCGATACTTTACGAGAATTCTATCAGTACAGCCATCAGCCGAAAAAAATAATGGATTTTTCTTTTCCCCAACCTAATATTTAGTGGAAGGTTTTCTATCGAGTTAAACCCAAAATACAAATGTCGATAAAATCAGTGGCTATTTGAAACAGTGGATCAATTCCGGTTTATGGTAGGTAGATTTCCTACCCAATTGTAACTCAAAATATCACATTGGAGCCAATTTGGTTGAAAAACGTAACAAAAATTTTCAAAATATCGAATATTTGCGGGTACCGTCATATAGAGGCTACCTTAAATAATGGTCAATAACAATGTATATACAAAATATTAAAGCTCTATATTCATTAGAGCAACTTCGATTGGAAAATATTTCTAGGACGATAAAAAACATCTAAAAAGAGGTGGGAAATTTTTGTGGGGGTTGTGTGAAAGTATGGACATAGATTTCTTAGTTCTTTGGATTATAGGATTGGGTATTTCATGCAAGCGTCATTCTAGTTAAGCTATACGCCTCCATTCGCCTCCATAGGTTGAATATCTTGTGAGAAAGAAGACAGATAGAAGCCATATAATTATTCAGGTTATGTTCTGAGGGTACTCCCTTTTTTCTCAATGCTTCCCATATGACAGTTCATCTGATGGTATGTAAAGCTTTCTTGAAATCGATAAACAGTAGTTACAAGGGGTAGAGGGGGTATGTTATTTTATAGATTTTTCTATTATGACTCGTAGGGTTCTGGCGTGGTCCAAACAGCTTTTATTTGGTCTGAAGTTAGCTTGTCCATCTTTCAGAATCGTTTCTACTTGTTGTTGAATTATTTTCTGTATTCTGGTTATGCCCACCCAATAGCACAAAATTGAACCTCTTCCGGTCATATGAAATATGGTTTCTTATCTACAGCTAATATGATTCGATTACAGAACAAATCTGTATATTTAGCCATTTTTTATTGGCCTCGTAAATTATATTGAAGTACATAAACTATATATCGCTCATTTGCTGTACAAATCAAAAATCCTGTTTTTAAATTAATCATACCGAATTGTTCGCTAGATCAGACTTCATGTTGTGTAAAAAATCCGATGAAAAAATCGGACGAATATCTCTTTCACACTCGAATTGAGAAGCTGTAGAATTTCCTCCGTTCCATGAAAGGTGCGAGGCAATTGAAAACTTAAAATGCATTTCCTGCAAAACCATTTTTATACCCTCCACCATAGTATGGAGGGTATATTAATTTTGTCATTCCGTTTGTAAAACATCGAAATATTCATTTCCGACCCCATAAAGTATATATATTCTTGATCAGGGCAAAATTCTAAGACGATCTAGCCATGTTCGTCCGTCTGTTGTAATCACGCTATCTTCTGAAGGAATTGAGATAGGGTGCTGAAATTTTGCATAATATTGTCTTTTGTCGAATTAGCTGTAATTTAGTATTTTGAGTTCTTAATAGGTACCAAATTTCCCCACAAAAATTTTTGAATATAGGTCCGTTTTTTCGTATAGCCCCCATATAAGGGTACCCCCAATTTTCGGTATTTTGGCGGTCTTGAGCGCGTTTTTTAACCGCATTTGCTGCAATTTGGTATTTTGGTGTCGTATATGGTAACAAATCCCCCTACCAAAAATTATTAATATTCTCCGCCTTTTTGGGGTAGTCCCCATATAACCCCATTTTTTATATTAATATAGTTATCTGATTTGTTCCGCGTTTTGAGTTTGGTTCTAAGACTCTGTTGTAATATTTTCTCCTGCGGAGGATAGCAAGATACAAAATTATAACGTAAGGTTCGATAATGAAATATAGCCGCATTTAGACCTAGCCCCTGTTGTGGAGGTTCCAGAAGGAGTGGACCGATATTCCCCATCTTTTAATTTGAACTAAGTTTGGAAGAAATAACGGATTTGGTCTAAAGAAACATGGGGTCTAGAACCAATATTTCGATGAGACTCATTTTCAATTTAACACCCTCATTAGCAAAAGGCTGGGGGTATAATTATCCATTAAAAATTTCTGAAATTTATATTATGGTTTACATAATCCCTTTTTAGAAATGTCGGTATAGGTCCACTTTTTGGTATGTTCCCTATATTTTCATTTCTAGTACCTATCAGTATATCTATGGTGTGGGGTATCCAAAGTTCGGCTCTGTCGAACTTAACGCTTTTTCACTTGTTTTATATATACCGGTCTTGCATTTCAAGAACAATTTAACATATATAAAATTTCTATTTTAATTATTCATTAAGTAATATCTATCTCTTGGTATTATAATTACCCTATGCATAATTCCAAGGTGCATATTACCAACCACCACCGGAAAATGCGTTTCACAAATTATCCTGTGCTGTAAACTGAGACTCCTTATGTTATTCATTCGCACATAAAAACACACACACAAACTTCTTCACATCAAAATGTTGCTTTGTAACAAAATTATTTACGAACACACAATTTTGCTCTAATTACAACGGAAGATAATATCATAGATTGGGATTTAAAAGATTTCTCTTCAACTACTGCTATTATTTTTTGGTTTGCTACCGGCTTATTGTTTTTTGGTCCGTTGTGTAAGGTTCGTATTTGTTTCTGAGTTTTTTTTATAATCTACCCTCAAGAAGCTTTGATTACATTGTGGCTTATTTTATGCACCCAACAAATTGAGGGGAGTTTACATGAGTTGAGGTTTGTTGCTTTTTGGTTTGGGGGAGGTAAGGGAGTTTTAAAAAATCATAACTTACTCAGCAAAACTCCGCTCCCAAGGATGATGTATTTCATCCTATTTTAGCATTTTTTTTATTATTTGCATTGTAGGGTTATTTAGAGAGTGGGTGTGGCTCTATGTGTGTATATTTGCATGTGTGTGCGCTGCATGTGGATTTCTTCATCTTTTAGCTTGTTTTCAATATTTTAACGAATGAGATTAAAAACGGATATGTGAGCTTTTACTTCCGTTATTTCATGTCCCCTCTCTCGCTCTCTCTCTCCTCTACCCATGGATTTTGTTGATGTTACAATAACGCCAACAAGAACAACTACAACAACGGCTGAAGTAAAAGGAAAATATAAACTCAGAAACACACCAAACACTCAGCCATTCATTCCCTCACTCACTCACACTCATACACTTACACACAAACAAACAATGCTAGGCAATAACAGCAAAAGCCAATGTTGCAGTTATAAAAATACATAAATACACATTCATGTGTATAAATATACATGTTTGAGTGTGTGTGTATTTGTGTTTATACACCCAACCATACAAATAGCTAGAATGTATGGCTTATTATTCTTTACCGGATTAAATGCATGCTGGGTATTTTTCCGTTAAAGAATGAAAAACACACACCACCACACAGTGGGAGGTGCCCTGCCACACCATTTGCCTTGATTCCATTTTCTCCATTAAAATTTCCCATCATCTACCTTCCCCTATTCTCCCTCCTCTCTCTCTCCCCCACCATCTTTCTTACATTCTTCTACAACATTTTAACTTATAGTTTTCCCATTTCTTACTTTAAACCCCAAATGAAGAAAACAACTGCAACAACAATAAGAATGTGGAAAAAACCCAAGGAGGAATGTTTTCCTTTTTGGATAGGATAGTTTATTCCAAGCACAACTGCATCATTGAGCCAAAGATTGGTTACATGTTTGGTTAGTAAATGCATTTTCCATTGCACTGCTTTAACAAATATGAAGCGAAGAACAGCAACAACAACAATTTCATTTTCTATAGAATCCATGGACCGAACTTTGTTTCAATACCGTACGCACTTTTTCCCAACAAAATGAACAAGAACAAGGAGAACAGCAACAACAACAATAGCAGTGGCTGTAGTAGCAACGTCCATGTTGTTAAGTGAATTAAACAATGAATTATATACACCAGAAGAAGTAGTGGTCTCTTGTTAAGTTTATAATTTATCAAAGAACAACAACAACTTTCTTTTTTCAAGGAAGAAAATAATGTTCAATAAATTTTTTTAACAAATTGACAATAAGAAAGTGTGTAGGGTTATTTAACATTAATAGTACACTTACCAACGGACCATAAATCAGGAACTATCTATATTTTGTTGTTCAATATAATGGGTGATAAAAAAGGAGTATGCAAGATAAAGAGTTCATTTTTTAATAACTTGATGAATATCGATGAAAATACTAAGCATAAATTTCTTCCTTTCCTTTTGAGAATATGATTGGAATCACTTTCTGAGTCTTTGTATGCATGTCCGTTCGTCTGTTGATGTTAAACTGTAAACAAAGTACTTGTCAAATTTTATCCGATTTGGATGAAATTTGGTACAGCTCATTTATTCGGTCGAACCCTCTTGAAATTGTATTTAAATCGGTTCAGATTTAAATATAGCTCTCATATATATTTTCGTCCGATATTATCTAAATGGGCCACCAAAGGCCCTATATTACTTTCGATTTGTTCACAATTGTGCATGGCGTGCTGAATTGAGCCTCTAATTGTGTGTGCTCAGTTTTGCACAAAACGGTTCAGATTTAGACATAGCTTTCATATATAATTTCGTCCGATTTTATGTAAATGGTGCACCAACGTCCCTATATATATTTCGATTTGCACGAAATTTGGCATAGCGTACTGAATTGAGTCTAGAATGACTTCTGTCAGGACACATCAGTTGAATCTACCCAAAGTGGTGAAGGGTATCATTAGTGGGCCCAAGCCAACTTTACTACTTTCCTTACTGGTTTACAGTGAAACATTCTAATTTATGTTTTTGGAAGCGGAAAAAGTCAGCGGGCCCCAAGTCCGGTTAATGCAGTGTTTGAGACCAAAACAATTATGTACAAGCACATGCGTGTGATCCAATGCGTTATCGTGGTGCAAAATCTACTGGTTTTAGTCTATGTGTACGAACTCGAAATTTCAAGTGCTTCTTCCACGATCAGTTTTCGTTGGATTTGTCTCGTCTTCGAAGACCTACCCACCCGATCGGTTATTGTTTAAATTCCAAGCACGTGCGCCATTATTCATCAGGGCGTCAGACTCTACTTAGTTTTGCATAGACCAGAAATATAAAGTTTCGTATCTATCATCTTTTTACTCTGCCACCATTCTACTAAAATGTGTATTTTTAGAAATATGTGTTAAGGGTTTATGAGAGGCGTATATTTAACGAAATCCTAAAAATGTTTTAATTTTTTATACAATATATTTGAGAGCCTAACCGAAGCGTGGATTTTTTAAGAATATTTTCCCAATGGCTATTTTGATTGATTTTTTTCAAGAATATTTCTTTAAAGGCTATCTATGGCGTGGATTTTATTTATTCAAAGGCTACCTAAAGCGTGGATTTTTTAAGAATATTTATTCAAAGGCTATCTAAAAAGTGGTGGATTATCTAGAGAACACTTTTCGAAAACATAAATAGGTGTGGAGTTTTTAAAGAATAAGTTTTCAAGAACTAACTCAAGCTTAGATTTGTAAGGAATATTTTTGTATGCTTTTTTATGTATAGAAGATATGGGTATTTTGAAGATATATAGATCCAGCTGAAAAAGGCCCTATGTCCATGAAAGACCTAAAGAAGATGGCACGGAATTTTTTCTACATATATAAGACCTGAGATCTAAAGAACCAATTGATGGTATGTCCTACAAATATAGGGAAATCTGAACTCAAAATACCATTACAAAGTGTATTAATGTCCTTCCCTTCTTTCGTCCTTATTTTTTTTCTCAGGTCATGTGATGAACCCATCCCGAATGTTCATGCCATAAATAAAATATATATGCCTAGTCCAACAAACCCATTATTGTGTTTTCATTGTTGTTGTTGCTGCTGCTGTTGTGTTAAATTGAGTTTGTTGCACATTACGGTTGGTGTGTGAGTAAAATTCACAATCCTTTTTTTCCAATTCATACACCATTCGTCCTTTTTTGGGGGGTGTGTACATGTATTGTGTTGCGTACAAGGGTCCAGTCCTCTCATCTATCACAATGTTGATTATCGAGCGCAGCGAGTGAATGAAAATATTCCGCACAATTTATATTTCATTGCCCAGTAACTTAGATATGTACGAGTACACACGGACCGATACCACCAATGCTACGCACATGTTATGGCGTGAAATTGCCAATGCGTGAGTCATTTTCATTTAAAGGGATAATCAGCAGCAGCAGTGATGAGATGGATGAAAGTCAGTGGTAGATTGTTTTTTTTTTGCGAGTTGTAGGAGTTTTAATCTGAGTTATTTTTTATAAATTTTGAACTTTTTCAACTTTGGAACTTTTTTTCCAAAAAGAAAAAAAAAACAGCATCTTTCTGAAGTGGGATATTGAAAAAACCACAGACACACAAACATGTGACTTATTTAATTGTAATATTGGAATTCTAGCCTAAGTCCTCATATCATTTTATATATACATTTAACAATGTCCAATTAGGAAGCCAGTCTCTAGAATTTAAGGAACAATTTACATCCCTACCTTCACTGTTTCATTTACCAACAAATATTTGATATTAGTAAGCTTTTCATATCTTATATGCGAATATTTTCTTATCTCCATTCAGTATCCAGATTTGCTTTCTATTTTCTACATTCCTTCTTTCCCCTCATCGATATTCTGGGAATCTCCCATTTGTAATACCTTTTAATTAAGTTTCATCAAATCCAATCAATTGTGGATGGTACATTCACCCAGTTTCATGTCAATCTGTCACTGTCATTGACCGGTAGACATAACGCAAATTAAATGTCATGACACTTTTGTGGTTATAAGGGATAAAAAAATGGAAAAAAACTAGAAAAAATGCAGAGATGTCTATGGTCTTTGAAGTGCAATTAAGGACTGGATGTTTGTAAAATAAATTTTAAATTTTCATAAGAATTGAATTGTTAAAAGGGAATCTCTATTGAATATACCAAGAAATCGTGACTCAAAATTCAATAAGAGAATAATACAATCTTTGTCTTTTCAAATTAAGAATTCTAAATATTCTTACAATTAATTACAACGGATTTTCCAAAAAAAACTGTCTGCAAAACTAAAAGACCGCAATTTAGTGTTATTAAAAAATATTTTCTACAAAAACTGTCTGCAGAGCGAACGACTACCATTTAGTTTGTATTAGCATTACATTCGTAGAAGTGACAAATGAAAAAATATTCGCTAAAAATCCTCAGATTGGCTTTAGATTAATATTCTAAGAAAAACAACAACGCCTTTATAAATGTATTCCTTAAAAATGCACTCTTCGTATAGCCTTTAGACAAATTTTCTTTAAAATATCTATGCCTCGGATAGCCTTCGAAACAATATCTTTCAACCAACCTACACTTCTTATAGCCTTTAAAAAATGTTTCTTTAAAAAATTCACACCACACGTAGCTTTGAAAAAATATATATGCACGCCTTGTTTTAGGCCTTGAAAAAATATTCTTTAAAAAATCTATTTCTTGTATTGGTCGTTGAAAAAATATTCTTTAAAAAGTTCACGCCTTCTGTTGGTTATTGAAAAAATATTCTTTAAAAAGTTCACGCCTTCCGTTGGTTATTGAAAAAATATTCTTTAAAAAATCCACTCCTTCTGTTGGTTCTTGAAAAAAATGTTCTTTAAAAAGTTCACGCCTTCTGTTGGTTATTAAAAAAATATTCTTTAAAAAATCCACGCCTTCTGTTGGTTATTGAAAAAATATTCTTTAAAAAATCCACGCCTTCTGTTGGTCCTTGAAAAAAAATATTCTTTAAATAATCCACGCCTTCTGTTGTTTCTTGAAAAAATGTTCTTTAAATAATTCACGCCTTTTTTAAGGCATTGAAAAAATATTCTTTAAAAAATCCACTCCAATGTAGACGTAGAAGCAATATTCTTTAAAAAATCGACGCCAATGTAGTGCTAACCAAAATATTCTTTAAAAAAATCCATGCCTGGTATGGTCCTTGAAAAAATATATTTTTAAAAAATCCATGCTTTGTTAATAAATCCAACCCTGGTTTTAGGCCTTAAAGTATATTCTTTAAAAAAAACCCGTGCCTCTATTGATCCTTAAAAAATATTATTTAAAAAAATTAGTGCCTCTATTGGTCCTTAAAAAATATTATTTAAAAAATCCACGCCTCTGGTACACTTTGAAAGTTTCGTAAAAAGCTGATTTTCTAATCTAAGCCTCTATTGGTTCTCGAAAAATATTGTTTTAAACTAAGCATCTATTGGTTCTTAAAATTGTTTCTTAAAAAATCCTCGTCTCGGATACCCTTTGCAAATTTTGTAAAAATCGAATTTTCTACTATCTTTCCCCCATGAAATTTCTTCGTGGTCCCTTCAATTCCTTCCAGTATTTGGCCAAACACGTTTTATGATTGGTAAGCCAAACATGTTTACACCATAAAAGAAAACACATGAAAACAGGACAAAGGACATTGGACGAATGAAAAGTTTACGCAACGAATTTACAAATGTAAGTTGATGGTCGCATGCTGTGTGGACCAGCAACCTCCTCCCAATACAATTAACAACTCAACTTTCCTTGGATGACACATTGACCAATTTTGGGGGTTTTTTTTGTGTCTTTCGAATTTGGGTTAAGATATGACTGACTGACATCTAGTTTAACTAAATGTCACAGCGATTGTACAAATCTTGTGTGACATTTTCGAGCGGGAGAAAATAAGAGGAGTCAACATAATAAATTTAGCAAAGCCAGCAAACACGAACAAAAAATACAGGAAGAACATTATTTTCATTTTCCTTGTTAACGCCCAGTACCCTCACTGTTTCTCCCAACCGGCGGGGGGTAATAATTTTCTGGGCCATCAGTTTTTTGTCCCAAAATAACAAAAAATATTATGGTTAAAATGTGCTGCTCAACATTGTCAAAAATGAAATTGACATTTTTCTGCTGTTGTTAAAGGGACCAAAAGGAAACGGAAGCTAGAAAACCAACTAAAGAAATTACGCACAAAACACTACCGCCCACCCACACCACCATCACCAAACCAATGCCCGGTCATTATGAGAGCTAGCACGAGTTTATGATTAATGTCCTCTTTGTTTGTTTGCTTGTTCTCATAGCTGACTTCGTTTTGTCAAAAAACGAAAGAAAGGGAATGACTTCTAAATGATGCGTTGTGGCATTACATCTATAACTGATGACATTTATTACGACTAGTTTTAAATCCACACAGTGAGACATACAAGCGGACATGTGTAAAGAGTACACATGAATAGAAAACAATGTGATTATTTGAAAAGGTCTTAGCTGATGTTGGGAGGTTACGGATTGTTTTATTGTATTATTAATTTGCCATAATTTTTGGGTTATTTGTCTCTTTTTGTCCATCAGCAGTCATTTGCTTGATTAAACTTTTGATGACAATATTTAATGGGGAGGAGGGGAGTTGTAATAAAAATGTCTTCATAAAAAGAAGAGTTAAATGGTGTCTAATGAAAAAAGAAGAATTAAAAAAATTCAATTACATCGAAGTAATATAAAGGTGGAATAATCACATATATTTATGGAAGGATCTATGGAAATTTGTTAACATTTTTCTCCGTAGAGGTATTTTATCCTGTGAGGAACCAAATTTCGAGCATGTGGCTCATCTCGAAAGAGAAATAAATAAAAACATTACCTGAATGATCTTTCGCCCTAAAAAGGCCCGGCTGAAATTTGAACCCTGGTGGCTATGTTATCATTCAAATGTTGGTTGGTGCCTCAGCGGTGGTTTTGAACACCTCTTAAAGTTCTGAAGGTTGCACAAAACCATGGAAGAAAATATTGCATGTAGTATGGTAAAAAAAGTCCGTCGCTAACAGAAAAACCAGATCTGAAAAGGGATGCTCTGGTATGATGGCAAATATCAAACGCCCCGATTAATGATGGGTATATAGTATCTCTCTGGATTTACTTTCCATTGTAACTTCTTTCATGTTGCTCATCTCGAAAGAGAATTGAAAAAATGTCAAATTACAGCCACTTGGTTTGAGACCTCAGACAAGAACCCTCAAATTGAACTTTTTTCAGGATAGTCTTTCATGCTCAAATCTATAAATCTAATTAAGTCACCTCGAAGAAGCTTAATACCTATTTTAACATCTTGAAAGATCGTATTTCATCCTATGTTTTTGATAGAAATCTAAATTACTTACAAGCATGCAGAATGAGGCTAGACCTTGAAAAACCTCAAATAAAATCGTGTCTTTTAAATGGGCCTTGTCGAAACATGGAACTACATTATACCGATTTCTTTCAGAATGTTCATAAGAATACAAAAAAAAAGAAAAAAAAAACAGAAACGACTAAAACCTTCAAAGGACGGTCATATAATTGCTATGTCTGTATAACGTTTGTAATCATCTGAGAATCTTAAAAGCCACATTGCAAATATTTTGAATGAAAATTACGCTAGCACCTGCTAAATATGGAAAAGAGGACTAGTCCAAATAGTGGGCCCTCGTTATATACCAAACCTCTTAATCCACGAGCTCGATCTTTATTTAAACAGTCGGACGGGCGTGACTAAGTCAATATAGATTTTTACTTTGATCCGGTATGTAGATTCTGAACCTTCTCAGACAATATTTTGTGGCGTTGCAAACGAAAGGATACATTTTATATACACACATCACTATTGTGAAGGGTATAAAGAGGACCCCACGCATTCTCGGTGTCAAAATTTATATTTTGTTTTAATTCGAATCTACACTAATTCAAGGTCGTCCCTATAAATTTTCAAGTGAAAATCTCAACAATTTTTGAAGATATAGCCGATTTATTGTGCTAGCATCACGTGACGACAAGAGGGCTTCTCAAACTTGTTTCCCTTAGGTTTGGCTGGGGACTTTTCGAAAGTCATGTTGTAATTTTTGTTGTAAAAATTTACAAAATTGAATAACTGTCTTTAAACTACCCCCTCTAAAATAAATATTCTAATTTCCCAAAGAATTTATTTTTAACCACACCTCACGTGCGCCCACACACACACATACCTTCACACATGAATAGAATTTCATAAGCATATCGTATTACATTTTTATATTAATTCCATTTGCAAATTTTCCATTAAAGGCATATTTTCGAAATCAAACATATCTTGAAATTAATATCTCTTTGGTGTGTGTGTGTGTGTGCATGCGTACCTATGTGGTTATGTATTTGTACAGTGTACACACACGAGTGATATACTTTTTGGTTAAATATCTTTTAACAGTTCCGAAAAATGATAATTGAATATCAAAAGCATTTCTGCATAATGTGATTTTAAGTTATGCCATTGCATACACAAGTACGCATACAGACGCACAGACACACATACGCACATACATATATGTGCAATACATATGGTCACATACTCATTAAGCAGTTTGTTTGTGAATGCGGATTTTTCGAAAAATGCAATTATTTGCATATAAGTAGATGTATGACGGTATGTATGTATGTTTGTGTGCATGTATGAAAGCATCAATGATTGCCGTTTGAACAACGACAAATTGAACGTCGCCACCATCAGTACATCGACATGACCCAAATAGACATGGGGGAGTAATTAAACATTAACTGATGATGATAAACAACAAGGACGAAATACAAATATACACACATATATACCCACCATCATGTTGATAGTGTTGATGATGTGTAAGGGGTGGATTTTTAACAACCACACGAATTTTTTGTTCGTAACATTACTTAAAGCTCTGCACACAAAAACGACGCACAAATTCTTTAAACATTTCTTAATCCCTGTAACAAAAATATCTATATATGTGTGTATATTGTCATATACACGTGTTGGAAAGCCAAGCACACATTGACATAATTTCTCACGTTTCCGCCTCGGTCCGTCACCATTCAATCAATGATTCCATCACAATTATTCTCAGTTGTCATACATATATATGAACGTATGCAACAGCAACAGGGAGACATTGCATGACATATTATTTGATTGATTCCGTCCGTTTGTATTTGATTAACGTTAAGAGACAACAACACAGAGCAACGGATGTTTTCTTATTTGGATTTCCGCCCACAACATATATACACTTACACATAGTGTATATATGTGTATAAATGTTTGCTATGTACACTCATTCGGAATAAGTGCATCAACAGAGGGGGGGATTTTCGAGATGTTGCTTAAATTATTAAGCAGAAAAATTCGGGATAATTTGAAGATGGTACTTACCTCTTAAAGCAAGGCCACTTTTGCTAAATTCTTCGAATTCTTCTATATGTTTATAAACAGCCCCAAAAATATTGTTAACCAGTAAGGAAAGTTGTAAAGTCGGACTGGGCCGACTATATGATACCCTTCACCACTTTGGGTATATTCTACATATGTATCCAAAAAGTCGTCGCTTGAAGGAATTTTGACATGAAATTGAACGAACTTAAATATGTGATGTTTATGTCTTTCTGGAACCTATGCTAAATTTCATTTCATTTGGGCAAGTTCAGAGTCGTTTGCGCACAGTGGGACAGATTTGTGTAAATCGATTTAAAGCAAACTTGACACACGCTATTCGGTATGCTGCACTGTTTAAAATTTAATCTCAATCATACACCTATAGATTTTTTGGTGTACAATAAACATAAATAAATCGAAATTATATATGGAAGCTACGATATATATATATATATATCTGAACCGATTTGAAGCAAACTTGCCAGAGATTAATTTATATTAATTTCACTACGGTGTGTCAATCGGCCTAGCTGTGGATCTTTAGTACACAATTTACTTAAAATCGGACGAAAATATATATATAGGAGGGGTACGCATCATTCTAGACTTAATGCAATACGATATGCCAAAATTTGTGCAAATCAAATGATTTTCAGGGACTTTGGTGCACCATTTACCTAAAATCGGTCGAAACTATATATGGGAGCTATATCTAAATCTGAACCGTTTTTCACGAAACTTAGCACACATTATTCTAGACTTAATTTAGTACGCTATACCAAAATTCTTGCCAATAAAAAAGGTTAGCAGGGACTTTGGTGCACCATTTACGTAAAATCAGGTGAAACTATATATGGAAGCTATATCTAAGTCTGAACCGATTTTTATGAAACTTAGCACACATCATTCAAGACTTAATTCAGTACGCTGTGCCAAAATTCGTGCAAATCGTATGATTTTTAGGGACTTTGGTGCCCCATTTACCTAAAATCGAGAGAAACTATATATGGGAGCTATATCTAAGTACTAGTCCTTCAACGTATATAGTAGTCCTCGGAGAAGACTTATTTTCTTATTAATACTTCTCCTATCTTCAGAGTCTTCTAAATATGGAAGGCTTATAGCAGTATCTTCCTATATTATGGATTTCCGATTACACAAATATTTTATTATATTATCATGATTTTGTTGCCCATTTGGAATACATAATTTCCCTGTTAATTCACATCATGATATCTTTATCTTTAGTAGTCGTGTCAGGTCTCGCCGATGTTGTAAAATGAAACGCATTTATCATTTTTTATTAGCCGCTCATGTTGGTAATTGTTTAATAACGACATTGTTTGTCATAAAATATATAATCCATATAAGCATATATTTATGGGTATTCTATATGCAGTTATTTATTAACTTTACGGCTAGGAAACAGGCACACACACTCACACGTACGCACACAAAGAAATTTTCCATTATAATTGCAAGTTATGGCACACAATAGGAAAATTTCTAAACAATAATCTCAAGTTTATGGCTTGACACAAATAAAAACTAAAGACGTAACTTTTGTTTTTGTTTTTAGTTCGCCATCCTGTTTTGTTTATGGCCAATTGTTTCAAGGAAACAAACAAAAAAAAAAAAAAAAGCAGAAATTTTAGGGGAAATCGAATCAATCGAACAATAAGCCTAAAAATATGTATGTGTGTGCGTTAGTTAACTTTTAATATTTTTGTAAATATAGGCATAAATAACCATTAGCGTTACCATTCAATATTAGCAGAAGTTGTTTTTGCTGTTTTTTTTTTATTTTTGTTCTTCGTCCTGATGTCTTTTGACCCGATTTTGCCAAGTATAAGTGTGTTGAGCTTTTAATGGCACACTTTCACGCACATATACTCACACATTTTAATATGGTAGCAGTTATTTATTTGTAACTAAATACAAAAAACAACGCATAAAGCAAGGAACTGCCTTGGGGTCTCTAAGTTCTGGCATATCTCAATAAAAAATGTTTATATACACAAATAAATATATAACAAAGTATTTCCTAACAGCAAAAGTTGTGGCCTTAGTGCGTGCTTTTCTCGTTCCGTTTTGCGTTTCGATTTCTTTCATTGCCAGCTTTGTTGAGGATTTTCACTGGAAATTCGACACAAATCCTTGGCGATTATGAACAGGAATTGCGTTGATAAATGTGACATTGAAATGCGGGTATAAATTCTAGATTTGTATTTGTTTGTTTGTTCCGCAGCAGCCTGCCAACCAACTTAGCAAGAGCAATGTTGCCATTTCCAATCTCCTGCAGATGTTTTTTGCTTTCTGCCATACTCCAATGACGTATGTCTGCTTCTTCTTCCCCATATTCTTCTTCATCATCCCAGCTTTCATAGAGCATTTAAAACATTTGTTATTGTTGTTGTTGCTATTATTGTTTTATTGTCGCAATTCTCGATCTCTGTTGTTTGTTAGGCCATTATAATTGACTTATTGACTGTGAGTGTGTGTGGAGGGCGGGCGGTTAATGGCTATGACATGGGCCACCGCCATCAGGCCACCTCACACATATATTGTTTTTCGAAAATAAGTAATGTATTGTGAAAAATAAGTTCATATTGGTTAGATGGGGAACGCTAAAATAAAAAATAAAAATTATTATGTAAAATGGATGTAATGCTAAGCGGGACCACTATTTCTGAACTTTGCAGATATTTTATTGGAGTGGAAATTATATTAAAAAAAGATTATTAAAAAAATTAACAGGATTTTACCTGCATTTAATGGGATATTTTTTAGGCCGCACATGCACCCCTATTTGGCATTTCTGAGGGTTTTGCTGCATTTATAAGTCGAAGTGCATGCCATTCTGGATTTTGTAGAGTAAAGAAAGTCCATAAGAAATTCAATATAGTATGGTCTTATGTACAAATTTCAATCACGAGGTAAAAACCTGAACATACGAAAATAAAGCGCGAGTTTTATGAAAGGATCCCGCCGCATTTTCTAACTGATGTGGCAATAATTAGGTATTTTTGGCTTTGAGCGGTAGGTTCTATTTCATATGGCTTTCACGCAAAGCCAACGCCTTAACTCAGGTATTTCTTAGGTCGGGTCATATTTTCAAATGTATGTTTCGGGCTTTCAGCATTGAAACAAATCTTTACAAAAATGTATATATAGGACCATGTTTTAATATAGCTCCAACATGAAGGTCATGCATCATTTGTTGTATTTTCAAGGTCATAGTTCCACCTTCCCCCCTATAATAAAATATTCCGGGTTGTATATTAAATTTGCCATTCAGTTTGCAACACCTCGAACTATTCACCAGAGACCCCACAAAGAATATAGAATAAATAATGAGAATTAAATTGTATGTCGATTTATGATTATCCATCTATCCTACTCCTACGATGTTTGGCAATACTCCCAATATTCGGTATTTTGGGGATTTTGGACACGTTTTTCAAACGAATTGTTTATAATTTGGTATTTTGAGGTTTCGTTGAATAACACATTTCCATACCAAAAATTAATTGAAGTTTCAGGGTAGCCCCTGACACTTTTTTTATCCAATTTAGCTAAAATTTGGTATTTTGGGTTATCATTGCATAATACATCTCCGTACTAGAAATTATTAACACTAGAACGCCGAAGGCGGTCATTTTGACCGCTTTCCAATTTCAAGTACAAAAGCAACTGTGCATTTAATGACACTTTTTTTAATTTGGTGAATTTTTTATAATAAACGTAATTCTATGAGTCACCATATTTAAAAAAAAGTGTCATTTAATGCACAGTTGCTCTTGTACTTGAAATTGGAAAGCAGTCAAAATGACTACCTTCGGCGTTCTAGTGTTAATATTGATCCCAGTTGCAGGGTAGCCGTAATATTCGGTATTCTAAGGATTTTGGGGACGTTTTTTCAATCCAAGTGGCTGTAATATGGTTATTTGGGTTCTCGTTGTATAGCTCTTACTTACTTAGCTTGCACAGACTTACACACCCCGGGGAGGTCAGTGTCCACAATTGAGATGGAAGAGGGATAAGCCTGTGCTTTGTCATGTTAAAGTCAATCAGAGCCGTTGATTGGCATCTATCATCCCCTAAGTCATATAACGGTCATATAACGGTACCCCAGTTATTTCCAGAATTTAAATTACCTTTTTCTCGCGTCAGTATGTTCAAGGTCCTATTATAACATTCTCCCCATTAATTTTAGATATTTCGAATGTCATCCTCTTGGTTGAGGATATAATAAGATCGGTCTGGTAGAAACTTGTTAAGGTTAATGACACATTTCTGCAACAAATTTAAAAAAAAAAAAAATCTTTTAATTTTGTTCTGTTCGGAAATTGCCAATACAGATCTATATTTTACATAGCTCTCCAAAGTCCGGTCGTTTTTATGCCCTCAGCATTATGGCTAATGATTCGGTTTTTTGAAACTTTGTATCAAATTCTTTTGTGGCAATTTGAAGTCTATTTATGTTCGATTAGAACATAACTTTCTATAACTTAAAATTTTTCTCAAGATTTTTTTAGCTTTCATATAAAAGTCTCTCCCAATTTTATCTACTTTTAAGATCGTCAACCTAAACAAATTCAATCTAGGTCCATATGTCATTTAAAATATGATAAAACATGACAAAATAATTTATTGTAGAAGTCCTGGCCTGTAATTTGGTATTAGGTTGGGGAAAAATAAATCCATTTTTTGTATATGAACTTTACTTTATTTAACATTCTTCGGAATGTCCGATTTGGGCCAAATATGCACCGTTGTGTTGTATGATTTGTTGCCATTGAAAAGGTAACTTCATAATGCCTCTCTCATAGAAGTCCTGCTCTCTATTTGCAAAAAAAAAACTCTAGTAGTCGATTTTCAAAATCCTCTCTAGATGCAAATTTCTTATTATTAAAGAAATTTTGCAGTACAAGAAAAATATGATAATCGCTTGGTGCCAAGTCCTGAATGTGCATTAAAACTTCCAAACCAAGCTCCCGAAGTTTCTGGCGAGTCACTGTAGATGTGTGTGGTCTAGCGTTATCCTGGCGGAACACGACACCTCGTCTGTCCATTCTGGCCATTTCTGGTCAATTGCTGTCTTCAAACGGTCCACTTGTTGACAGCAGATATCAGAATTTATCATTTGGCCATATGAAATCAACTCATAATTAGTTATCCCCCTCCAGTCCCACCAAATGCATAGCAGAACCTTCCTGACCGTTAGTCCTGGTTTGGCCACCGTTTGAGGTGCTTCACCGCTCTTTGACCACGATCGTTTTCACACAGGGATTTCATATGTGATCCATTTCTCATCTCCAATCACCATCCGTTTCAGAACTGGGTCTATCTCATTCTGTTTTTTGTGACATAGTCCCCATTTGAGTACTATCGGAATTTTGGTATTTTTAACGAGACTGTATGGTATTTCGGCTGAACATTCATATTTTTAAATATCCCCCATGTAATTCCGATCAATTTTAGATATACCTTCTAGCGGATGATATAAAATTATTTATAGAACCTAAAGATGCCTATTCAATACACAGAAAATAAGGTGGTAATGAATGCACTGAAGGACATTATAATCGTGTCAGCTTTGTGTATAACTTTGTGTCGAATAAACCTATCAATGAAGTGTTTATATTTATAGAAGGTTTTTAAATTCCATTGATCATATTTATTTAAATATATTTTTTTACATCCTATTGATACTCCTAAGGAAAAATAAACTTTCTGCAACCGCAAAGAAAAATCCCAGTTTAGTCCTTATTTGACTGAAATCATAACCAGCAATAACATCAAAATCATAAATCAGTTATATTGTTAATATTTTGAGAAAATACTCTACCAAAAACGTATTCCACACTTCAATAACAAGGATAACAAAAACACACCCATACACATACACACATGCATGTGTGTCACACACAAGTGTTGTGATTGGCATACAAGTTTGAATATTATCATATTAATGTATCATCAAGTGTTATTCTCAATGCGTTTGGGGAATAGAATTATGGACACAACGCACACACACACACACATATACCCATGCAGACAACAAGTTATTTGTTTGTTGGATGTGTTTGTGTGTGTATGTGCTTGATAATATCCTGCAGTTTACACATGTGGCATGATTGCTGGAATCGTTATCGCAGAGAGAAATAAAAAACTTGTAGATTTACTTATTCATTCGTGGCCATGTGAGACATGAGATTTCCTTTTTTTTCTCTTGTTGTTGGCCGACAATATGTGTGCCCAGAATTTTGGTTTTTTATCCCGTTTCAAAGAAAAAAAAACATTAAATTGAGAACAGCAAAAAACGAAGAGACACCATTTGCAGTACACGCATTCTTGGCACACGTTTGCTTGGGGTTTTTTTATTGAAACCTTTTTTTCCGATTTGGCTGGGCTCGGTTGGCAAAGCTATCAACAACATCATCATCAGTTTTATGGTATTTTTTCTGGCGATTTTCTATTTTGTGTGTGTCTGTGCGGCTTTATGTTTATAGGTGGCTTTAACTCTCATATGTGATTATGTGTGTTTGTGTTTTGTCTACTTTCAATGATTTGTAGGTTACGCCATAAAACATTGGGGAGTTCACAAAAACTGAACGGAAAATCTCCAAAATCGATTGAATGGCCCCTTTGTGTCCTGACCCCACTCTGTAGATTCAGTTCCTTTGTGTATCCAATCTGTTTCATATTATATTTTATTTATTTAGCCATCAGCAAAACCAAAGCAGTCGAAGTGAATGGCATGGCCTGGTATGAGCTCCAATACACCAAATCAAAAACGAAAAGAAAGGAAGAGGAGGAAGAGTAGAAGAGAAATAAAACTGATATTGATTTAAAATTCATTGATTTTCGTGCACCTTTCAGCAAAATATTTTCTTTTTTTTCGTTCACTTTATTTTATTCATGAACCCTAGCACTGTGGCTCATGAACACGCTTACAAGTTCTAACATTTTAGGGAATATTAATACGAGGGCGACTTTGGGAAATATTAAAAATAACAAGTGAAAAAGCGGTAAGTTCGGCCGGGCCGAACTTTGGATACCTTCCACCATAGATATATTGACAGGTACTAGAATTGAAAATATAGGGAACATACCAAAAAAACAGATTATGTAAACCATAATCCAAATTTCAGAAATTTTTAATGGATCATTAGCCGCTATAAGGCTGAGGCGTGTATACACTTTAACACGGTGAAAATGTGCCTCATCGAAATCTAGACCCCATGTTTCTTTGCACCAAATCCGTTTCAGAAAATTTAGATTTCGAACTTTGCCCATCTTATTATTTCTTCCAAGCTTAGTTCAAATTCTGGAACTTCCAATCAGGTCTAGGTCTAAATGCGTCTATAGTTCGTTGTCGAACCTTACGTTCTAATATTTAATTAGATCCTAACTCAAAACGCGGAACAAATCAGATAATTATTTTAATATAAAAAGGGGATTATGTGGGGACTACCCCAAAAAGGGGGGCGAATATTAATAATTTTTGGTAGGGAGATTTGTTACCATATACGACTACAAAATACCAAAACGCGCTCATCGCACACAAAATACCGAAAATTGGGGGTTTCCTTATATGGGGGCTATCCGAAAAAATGGACCTATATTCATAATTTTTGTGGAGAGATTTGGAACCTATTAAGAACCCAATGTAGCAAATTTCAGCGTATTAGGTTGAAAAACGCGCTCAAGAACACCAAAATACCGAAAATTGGTGGGTACCCTTATATGGGGGATATCCGAAAAAATTCACCTATATTTATATTTTTTGTGGAGAGATTTGGTACCTATTAAGAACTCGAAATACTAAATTACAGCCAATTCGATGGAAAAACACGATCAAAACCCCAAAAATACTGAAAATTAGGAGGTACCGTTATATAAGGGCTACCAGAAAAAGTGGACCTATATTTATATTTTTTTTTTTTTTGTGGGAACATTTAGTACCCAATAATAAACCAACGTACCAAATTTCAGCGTATTCGGTTGAAAAAAGCGCCTAAGAACCCCAAAATTGGGGGGTACTGTTATATGGGAGCTATGCCTAAACTTGGACCGATATATCCCATCTTCGAACTTGACCTGCCTGCAGACAAAAGACAACCCTATGCAAAATTTCAGCACCCTATCTCAATTCCTTCAAAAGATAGCGTGATTACAACAGACGGACGGACGGACATCGCTAGATCGTCTTGGAACTTTACCCTGATCAACAATATGTATACTTTATAGAGTCGGAAATGAATATTTCGATGTGTTACAAACGGAATGACAAAATTAATATACCCTCCATACTATGGTGGAGGGTATAAAAAGGAGCCCTTACTAAAGGCCTGGATTTTTATACATTCATCACACTGTGGTACAGGGTATATGGCTTTGTGCATATGTTTGTAACAGTCAAAAGGAAACGAGATAGACCCATAGTTCCTTTGAGAAAATCATAGAATCACTTTCTGAGTCGATTTATGCATGTCCGTACGGCCGTCTGTCCGTCTGGTGATGTTAAATTGTAAACAAAGTACAGGTCGCATTTATAATCCGAATTGGATGAAATTTGGCACAGTACATTTATTTGGTCCAAGCACGAACCGTATTGAAATTGGGAAAAATCGGTTCAGATTTAGATATAACTCCTATATATATTTTCCCCCGATTTAATGTAAATGGTACACCAAAGTCCCTATATATATTTCGATTTGCACGAAATTTGGCATAAGGTACTGAAATGAGTATAGAGTGATGTTTACCAAGTTTCGTGGAAATCGGTTCAGATTTAGATATAGCTCCCATATATAGTTTCGCCCGATTTAATGTAAATGGTGTACCAAAGTCCCTATATATCTTTCGATTTCCACGAAATTTGGCATAGGGTACTAAATGAAGTCTAGAGTAATGTGTGTTAATTTTCGTGAAAATCGATTCAGATTTAGATATAGCTCCCATATATATTTCCTCCGATGTTATGAAAATAGTGCACCAAAGTCCCTATATATTCTTCGATTTTCACGAAATTTGGCACGGCGTACTAAATTAAGTCTAGAATGATGAGTTTCCTGAAAATCGGTTCAGGTTTAGATATAGCTCTCATATATATTTTCTTCCGATTTAATATAAATGGTGTACCAAAGCCCTTATATATCTTTCGATTTTCACGATATTTGGCATAGCATACTTAATTAAGTCCAGAATGATGATGAAGCTGAAAAACGCTTCAGATTTTGATATAGCTCACAAATATATATTTTCGTCCGATTTAATGTTAATGTTGCAACTAAAGCCCTATATAACTTTCGATTTCCACCAATTTTGGCATAGCGCACTGAATTGAGTTTAGAATGAGGTGTATTAAGTTTCGAGAATATCGGTTCTCATATGGATATAGGTCTCACTTATATATTTTCGTCCGATTCTAAATCTGCCCGATTGAAGTTAAATTTAGCCTAGGTTACAGAAAGGTGTATGTTCCTTCGAGGGAACATTGACATGCAATTGTTAGGATACATATGTACTATATATATAAAGTGGTGAAGGGTATCATATAGTCGGCACAGTCCCACTTTACTACTTTCCTTACTGGTTTTTATATATTTTTGAGAGTCCTCCAAATGGCATGGAATTTTCTATATATTTTTTTGAGAGACCTACAATAGGTGTAGATTTTTTTTAACATTTTTTGCTAGCCTAACATTTTTTCCTTACCCAACCCTCGTATCCCTGGTATTATTTAACCGAAATGAAAAATTGTCGACATTTGAAGGAAGAACGTAAAGGAAATATTCATTGTAAAATCACTTACTAAAATAATTGAATTGAACTTGGGATGTCCTCCTCCCCCAAAAAAAAAAGTCCCGCATCGATGGTATGAAATATGATTTTAAACATGTGTGCGGCATCCGAATGTCTCCAATCACATTTCCCCCCAAACACACAAAAGAACACATATGTGTTTCCGTTGTGTCGGTATGTGTTCGCACGAGTGTATGTGTGTGTGAGTTTTCAAAATTGCCAATAAATGAGCGTTTGTGGTAGGACACTGCTGACTATATTTATGTGCGTGTTTATATGCTAAGCGATAAACTGTAGAAAGGCGGGTTGGCGAATCGGTTTTTGAACAACGAAATGGTCCCGGGGTTTCATTTTAAAAGTTTGTTTATGATTTTTAAGTAGAATTTGAAACAGAACGCCTGGCGTTTTTCATGGTGCGGCACATCTGTTGCAATTGAAAATAAACGTATTTTTTATATTTTTCGATTTTTTTGCTGCTGTTGTTGTTGTTGATATTCTAAAATTCACACGCATACACATTCACGTACATGAATTAATATAAATGGGCCTGCAGGCAAAAAATACTCTAACACACCGATATATTTTCGCTAAGCGTATTTGCCGCAATTGAAGTATAAAATTTCAATATACTGGAAAAATATCTATGTATATTTTTGGGGAGTGTATATATGTGCGTGTGTGTTTTAAATGAAAATGTGTTTTGATGTATTAAAAAGAAGGAGGAGGTAGAGGTTATGCTTGGTTTTCAAATGGCGACAGGTGAAATAAAGCATGCAATCGATTTTTGTAAAGTATTAAATCTGTTGTATGTACGACTTTTCAATATGCAATTGAAATTTTTTAGCATTGTGTGGGTATTTTGATAGCAGCTTAAATATATTTGTGTATGTAAATTTACTGGGCATAAGGATACGTGAGTTAGGGATTTTTTTGTGACTTTTTATCAGTATAGAAAAAGTGGAAATGAAGTGGTCTCTTCTTCCTCCAGAAGAGGAGTTTTCTTCCGTCCACAAAACATAACTATCTTCTAGTGATTTTTATACCCTCCATCATGGTATGGAGGTATATTAGTTTTGTTTTTCCGTTTGTAACGCATCGAAATAATCATTTCCGATACTATAAAGTATATCTATTCTTGACGATTTAGGCATGTCCGTCCGTCCGTCTGTCTGCTGTAATCACTCTAGCGTCTAAACGAATTGAGATAGACCGCAAAAATTTTGCATAGGGTCTCTGCAGGCAGGTCAAGTTCGAAGATGGGCTACATCGGTCCACGTTTAGGCAATAGCTCCCATATAAGGGTACCGGAAGGTATTTTGAGGTTCTTGAGCGCGATTTTCAACTGAATTCGCTGAAATTTGGTACTTTGAGTTCTTATTGGGTACCACTAAAAAGTATAAATATGGGTCAATTTTTTCGAATAGCCCCCATATAAATATACCCCCAATTTTGCGATATTTTGAGGTTCTTGAGCGCGTTTTTCAACTGAATTCGTTGAAATTTGGCACTTTGACTTCTTTTTGGATGCGAAATCTCTCCACTAAAAGTTATAAATATGGGTCCATTTTTTCGAATAGCCCCCATATAAATATACCCCCAATTTTGCGGTATTTTGAGGTTTTTGAGCACGTTTTATAACTGAATTCGCTGAAATTTGGTACATTGAGTTCTTATTGGGTAAATTATTAATATAGGTCCACTTTTTATGGTAGTCCCCATATAACGGCACTCCCAAATTTTCGGTATTTTGGGGGTTCTGATCGTATTTTTAGACCGAATTGGCTGTATTTTTGGACCGAATTGGCTGTAATTTAGTACTTCGAGTTATTATTGGGTAGCAAATATCTCCATTTGGGGTTCTTGGGCCCGTTTTATAACCGAATTCGCTGAAATATGGTACATTGAGTTCTTTTTGGGTACCAAATCGCACCACTTAAAATTAAAAATATATAGGTCAATTTTTTTGGATAGCCCTCCTATAAGGGTACCCCCAAATTTTCGGTATTTTGGGGGTTCTGCTCGTATTTTTGAACCGAATTGGATGTAATTTAGTACTTCGAGTTATTATTGGATAGAAAATCTCTCCATTAAAAACTATAAATATAGGTCCATTTTTTCGGGTAGCCTCCATATAAAGGTACCCCTCAATTTTCGGTATTTTGGGGTTCTTGAATGCGTTTTCCAACCAAATTCGCCCTCTTTTAACCCTTCACTATGTTTCTAACAGGCAAAAAAAAAAAACGAGATAGACACATGGTTCCTTTTGGGAATATGCATAGAATCACTTTCTAAGTCGATTTATGCATGTCCGTCCGTCCGTCCATCTGTCTGTTGATGTTAAATTGTAAACAAAGTGCAGGTCGCATTTTTAATTCGATTTGGCTGAAATTTTGTACAGCTCATTTATTTGGCCCAAGGATGAACCCTATTGAAATTGGGAAAAATCGGTTCAGATTTAGATAAAGCTCCCACATATATTTTTGACCGATTTTTGGTAAATGGTGGACCAAAGTCCCTGCAAATCTTTCGATTTGCAAGAATTTTGGCATAGCGTAATGAATTATGTCTAGAATGATGTGTGCTAAGTTTCCTGGAAATCGGTCCAGATTTAGATATAGCTCCCATATATATGGTGCGCCAAAGTCCCTAAATATCTTTCGATCTGCACGAAATGTGGCACAGCGTAATTAATTATGTCCTGAAAATCGGTTCAGATTTAGATATAGCTGCCATATATATTTTCGTCCGATTTAAGGTAAATGGTGCACCAAAGTACATATATATGTTTCAATTTGCACGAAATTTGGCATAGCGTACTGAATCAAGTCTAGAACGATGTGTGTAAAATTTCTTGAAAATCGGTTCAAATTTAGATATAGCTCCCATATATATTTTCGTCCGATTTTATGTAAATGGTGCACCAAAGTCTCTATATCCTTCGATTTGCACGAAATTTGACATAGCGTACTGAATTGATACCAAAATCATGTGTGCAAAGTTTCGTGACAATCGGTTCAGATTTAGATATAGCTGCCATATATATTTTCTTCCGATTTTAGGTAATTGGTGCACCAAAATCTCTGAAAATCATTCGATTTGCACGAAAATTTTCATAGCGTACTGAATTAAGGCTAGAATGACGTGTGCTAAGTTTCCTGGAAATCGGTCCAGATTTAGATATAGCTGCCATATATATTTTCTTCCGATTTTAGGTAATTGGTGCACCAAAGTCCCTATACTGTATTAAGTGTAGAATGATGTTGCTAAGCTTCGTGAAAAGATCCATAGCTATGCCGATTTACACAACTTACTGATGTGATATAAATTAGTCTCTGCCAAGTTTCCCTGAAATCGGTTCAGATATATTCTACATATGTTAGGATACATATGTAGAATATAGCCAAAGTGGTGAAGGGTGTCATATAGTCGGCCCAGTCCGACTTTACTACTTTCTTTACTGGCTTATATTAAAATAGTTATCTGATTTGTTCCGCATTTTGGGTTGGGTTCTAAGACTTTTGTTGTAATCATTCTACCTGCGGAGGATATCGAGATAAAAAAATAGAACGTAAGGTTCGAGAAGGATCTATATAAAACCTGTGGTGATGGCCTTATATAACTGTTCCATCCTACCATGTGTTCGAAATTGACATATATCGGTCATTAATTAGCCATAGCCCTCATATAATGATAACCTCAAATATTCGCTAATTCCTACGCTATGTAATCAATATTGGCCCCCCTTTAGGCTTAGCCTCATATAACTTTGCAATCTAAATTGCAGTAGTTTGAGGATTTTATACTCTACCATGCGTTATTAGCATCAGTCCACGCTTTGGGGTTCTTAAATTTTAGGAAATATCCCCATTAAAAAGTGCTGAGATTTTTATTTCGTGTATATAATGGTTTATATAAATCCGTTTGTAGAATTACTATCACTTTTTGGTATTTTCCCTATATTTTTATTTCAAGTATCTGTCAGTATATCTATGGTGGAGGGTATCCAAAATTCGACCCGGGCGAACTTAACGCTTGTTTACTTGTTTTTTTTTTCTGAAAATGGTGTTATTTTGATATTCAAAGAAAAGTTTAATTTTTTGAGATAAATAATCGAATGTATTTTTTATATTAAATAGGAAGGTAAAGGCCCACCACAAGTTTCCGTATAACACCTCTTGTTGGAAAAACCCTACTACATACCTATTTTATTATTATTTTTTTAAGTTTAACTACAATTTTATGTTAAACACGTGTTTAACAATTCAGCTCTTTAGTGTATAAAATGGTAGAGCCTCATATATTTACTTCTACATTATTACATATAAACAAATACACTTGGGACATGACACACAGCCTATCACACACTCACCCACACACACACATACGTAGAAAGCACTTTTAACGAACAAAACTATATAATAAATGCGACAACAACATACATATTTGGTTAATAATGCAAAGTAAAAACTATAAAAAATGAACAACAAAAGCAACAACAACAACAAAGTAGAGCACCAACAACAACACCACCACTACCATGATATACAAAGTAGTTAGTAGTATTTTACTTGAACCCTTAAAGACGTGCCAAGAAACTTCAATGTCAACAAACAAGAACATTACCGGTAACATTTGCAGCACCCCCATTGCCCCAGTTGTTTGCAGCCCTTTTGTTATCCTTAACAAAAAAAATCCAAGGAAGAGTAAAAAACTTAAACAGTCATAAACGACTGTCAACGAGATGAGTTGACGTTGAAGTTTTCTCCTTTACAAAAGTGGATATTATTTGGTTCCTGTTGCATGTCTGTCTGTCTCTCTGTTGTCGTCACCTTACCTTATAGTTTAATCAAATTTTGTTTGTCAAAGTTTGTGGTAAGAGTGTGCGAAGAGAGAGAGGTGGGCGGTCGGATGGCGTAGATAAGTATGGGTATAAATATAATAAAAGTTATGTTAGACTATTTTTTCTCAAAAACTAATATGACAACGTAAAGTTATACACAATTTATGGAAAATTATCTACAAAGTGGATTGTGGGGGAGGAGGGAGTTTTCTTTGGCCTTTCATGTAAATACATGTTTAAAGTTTTGCATTTACGTTTTCTTATAAAATACAATTTTATATAAAACATATTTTAATAATAACATACTTTAGGTTACGTTAGTGGTTGCAGGTAATGGCATATTGATGAGGATTTAAGATTTTGTTTGGATTTATTAAAGAATGTTTTTGAAATAACTAAAATAGGCATGGATTTTTTTAAATTATTTTTTACAGCCCTTCAATGGGTCTGGATTTTTTTAAAACACCAATAGACATGGATCTTTTAGAAATTGTGATAAAAAATAGTTTTACGGATAATAGATGTGGATTTTTTAAAGAATATTGTTTCAAGAACTCCAAGATGCCTGAATTTTTAAATAATACTTTTTAAAGGACTCTAATATACCTGGATTTATTATAAAATTTGATTTCAAGGACTCCAAGATGCCTCGATTTTTTAAAAATATGTGTTTCAAGGACTCCAAGGTGCTTGGATTTTTATAGAATATTTTTCACGGAGTACAAGATGCCTGGATTGTTTAAAAATATTTTTAAAAGACTCAAAAATGCCTGGATTTTTTAAGGAATATTTAAGGACTGTAAGATGTCTGCATTTTTTTAGAGACTATTTTTCAAGGACTCCAAGATACCTGGATTTTGATAGACTATGTTTTCAAGAACTCCAAGATGCCTGGTTTTTTAAAAAAATATTTTTCGAAGGACTCCAAAATGTTCAGATATTAAAAAAAATATTTTTTCAAGAACTCCAAGATACGTGGAATTTAACAACAAACGTGAAATTTTTAAAAACATTTTTTCAAGGACTCCAATAGGCGTAGTTTTTTAATACTTTTAAATACATTAAAAAATAAAAATAAAATTTAGGGCTCCAAGGGTGGGTGGGTTTTTTTAATATTTTTCCAAGTCATACAATAGGAGTAATTTTTTTAAAGAATATTTTTTTAGCTAACATATATGCTTTTGCTTGAAACATTTTTAAATGATGCACCAAAGAAATCGATGCACCAAACTCGCAATATCCGTCCGTCCATGTACCCTTCACCACATATTACAGGGTATTATGATCCGATTTGGATGAAATTTTGTAACAGGCAAAAGGAAACGAGATAGACCCTATTGAAATTGGAGAAAATCGGAGATATAGCTCCCATATATAGTTTTGTACGATTTTATGTGAATGATGCACCAAACGCCCTATATTTGTCCGATTAAGACAAAATTTTGCAGAGAGTTTTGAATTAGGTTCAGATTGATGTCTGCCAAGTTTTGTTAAAATCGGTTCAGATTTAGATATAACTCCCATATATAGTTTCGTCTGATTTTATGTAAATGGTGCACCAAAGTCCCTATATATCATTCGATTTGCCAGAAATTAAACACAGCTTAATGAATTCGGACTAGAATGATGTGTGTTAAGTTTTCTGAAAATCGATTCAGATTTAGATATAGCTCCCATATATATTTTCGTCCGATTTAATGTAAATGGTGCACCAAAGTCGCTATATATATCTTTCGATTTGCACGAAATTTGACACAGCGTAATGAATTCGGTCTAGAATGATGTGCGTTAAGTTTCCTGAAAATCGGTTCAGATTTAGATATAGCACCGATATATATTTTCGTCCGATTTAAGGTAAATGGTGTACCAAAGTCCCTTAATATTTTTCAGTTGGCACGAAATTTGTCACAGCGTAATGAATTAGGTCTAGAATGATGTGTGTTAAGTTTCCTGAAATCGTTGAAATCGCTTCAGATTTAGATATAGCTTCTATATCTGACCAAATGAAAAAAATTAGTATAGGTTGCAGAATGCCATGTTTATGGATCCAATTTCATTTTACTGGCCCTTTAAAAATACGACGCTTGTTAGGATTTCTGTTGAATATACCCAAAGTGGTGAAGGGTATCATATAGTCGGCCCCGTCGGACTTTACTACTTTCCTTACTGGTTTGTAAATGATTTTTTGTAAAAGTGGTGAAGGGTATCATATAGTCGGCACGTCCGAATTTTGATTTTTCCTTACTGGTTTTTTCATTGACTAAAATGAGCGAGAATTTTTTTTTTAACATATATATTCAGTCTTCTAAATTTGATACCAATAAAGCTTTACTAGCAAATTCGATCATTTTTTAATATTTTAATATAACACAAATCCTGTTTTTTATAACAGGAGCTCTCAAAAAATACAAAAAAGCATCCCCGCAAAAAGTTACATTATTTTACAGTGTATTTATTTTTTCTATTTTTCCACAACTGAAAGTTAATAAATCAATGATAAAAATGTTCATTACAAAAAAGTACATAAGCATATCTTCCAAAATATTAATCCCATGTCTCTCTGTTTATTTATTTTGATTTGTGTTGTTTTTTTCTGGCATTAACATTTATATTTGTTTATGGTTTTTAAAGCTCAGAAGTGTTTCTTTGTGTGTAAAAATCAAACAAATACATTAACTCATCCTTCATTAAGGAGATACTTATGGCGTACTCACACTTAAGCATGGAAATATGTACATATTCACATTTTGTTTTCTGCGAAAATTCCATACTGATCCTATCAACAAAATAATATATCCGTCATAATGTAATACACAGAATGATTTTTTTTTTGCGTCTTATAAGGAGGGAAAAGGGAACATAAACCGCAAAAACCCAATTGTTGAGGCGGCACTTTGATGTTTTGTTTCACCTTAGTAACCCAGGGATGTGTGTGTGTGTATGTGGGGATGAGGGTTAAAATCTCTTTTACGTCGTATGCGACTAAATATTTTTTTCTCTTAAGCTAACACATTAAAGTCTGCATAAATAATAATAAAATTACATATAAACTTTAATAATAAATTGTAACTTCCTTTTTGTAAATTTTGTGTTTCTGGTTTGCCGAAACAAACAAACAGACAGATAGACAGCCATTCATGTCTCACAACATATTACAAATAATCAGTAGCATAATGATGATGATATTCAATGATGATGATGTTCTGTGATTATGTATGAGTTTGTCTGTAGCTGTATATGTCAAAATTACAGATGAGTACAAAATGCAAAAAAAAATGTTTGTATATTTTTTTGCCTACCTTATTTGTGGTTAGGTTATGAAGGATGGGAAAGATTGGAATGTGTTTTGTTTTGTAAATGATTTTTGTTTTGTATTTTTTGGGGAGAGTGTGTGTTAAGTGGCATATGTCTACAAGATTTGTTAACTTTTTTGAGGAATTAAAAGGTGTTTGATAACACTAGAAGTAAAGAGGAAAAAAAAGGAAAATAATTCAATATATCGTGTAGAGTTTCTCCATAAAGGAATGTATCTGTTGACATAATATTCCTAGGGATCTGTTGGTCTGTAACCATCATAAGGCTCTTTCAATTGAAGGGAACCATGTCATTCTCCACTCTATCCCTGCATATATAACATATCCGACGAAGACTACCTGGAAATTGTGGATATTTCTCATACCTTGCCATGTCCTTCACATTTACTATTCCCTTGACACTCTTCTAGAGGAGAGACTATGTTTTTGCTCCAACTTTATAATGGGAGTTTCTACCGATTTTTCAAACCTGTATCTTAGTATTTCGACTGGATACCCTCTAGCCACGATAATATCTCCTCACCTTGCTATTTAAAGTTTTTGGAGATTTCGACCTGGGAAACTTTTGGGCTTAATGTTCAATTGTCAGGATATTGCTGATTAGATGCTTTGGCCTTACAGATGAACCTGTTAAATCTATCGCTGATTGCATATAACGGTACCGCCCAATATTCTGTATTTTTGGGATTTTTGACAAGTTTTTCAACCGAATTGCTTATAATTTTGTTTTCTGGATCTCATTGTATAACAAATATGCCTGAAAGAAGTAAATAATATTGACCCAAAATTTCTGGTTAACCCCAATATTCGTTTCTTTTTTTGGGACTTTGGAGACGCTTTTCCATTACATCGGCAGTAAGTTTGGTAATCATTGTATATCACATCATTGTACTAAATTATTATTAATAATATTGACCCACTCCTTCCATGTAAAGGTACCTTCCTATCTACTGATATAAACTTACACTACTTAGCTTAGCTGTCTTGTGACAGAGCATTGGTTCCAAAAGCCGAGCTTAAAAAATATTTCCAGGCGAGTCGTTCTTTCGCGCAACTCTTCCCATTTGAAAGACCATGTTTCGAAATGTTCTCTTCCACTTTCGGAGAATTTTTCTCTCAAACAGCCCAAGAACTGCCTCATCTGGTTGAACCCAATCTTCTGATCCATATAACAGCACGGGTAGTATCAGCGTCTTGTAGAGTGTGAGTTTGGCCTGACGGGAGGTGGGCTTGTCTTTGAATTGCTTACTCAATCCACAGTAGCATCTTCGAATTTCCTTCTCTGAATTTAAAAACTGATGTCATTAGTTTTACTTATGACGGTACCAGGGTATATAAAATCTTTGACTACCTCTAAGCTGTAGTTCTCAAGTTCCACAGTTGGTCCGAGTCTTGCGCATTGATACCTCGCCGTTTACTGCCAGACCCACTTTTGAAGACTCCTTCTCAATTTGTTCAAACGTGGCTGTTACCGCTCGCAATGTTCTACCCATTATATCGATGTCATCGGCGTAGGCGAGTAAAATGTGCTGTTTTGTGTACAGAGTGTCATTTCTGTTCACCTTTGCGTCTCGTATGACCTTTTCCAGCTGGATGTTAAAAATATCACACGAAAAACTGTCACCTTGTCTGAATCCTCATTCGGTATTGAAGGGCTCCGATAGGTCATTTCCTACTTTGACTACTGACTTTGTGCATAGTCGTATTAATTTTTACAGTAATGCCGAACGCAGACATGGGTTTAAACACCTCTGAACAGATAGGGCTGTCGAATGCGGCTTCATAGTCGACGAATAGATTAAATGTTTCGATGTGTTTTTTATGGGTCTTTTCCAGGATTTGGCGCAGAGTGAAAATCTGGTCAATGGTGGATTTGCCAGATCTGAAGACGCATTTGTATGGTCCAATAATGTTATTGACCAATGGCTTCAGTCGGTCACACAGCACGCTGGATAGCACTTTATATGCCATGGGAAGGAGACTTATTCCTCTATAGTTGGCATATATCGTCTTGTTTCCTTTTTTGTGCACGGGACACAGGATGCTGAGGTTCCAATCAGTGGGTATGCATTCCTCTGGCCAAATTGTACTAATCAGCTGGTGCATGTTCCTGACTAGCTTCCGACCACCAGTCTTGAGCAGTTCGGCTGGTAACCAATTGGCAACTGCTGCTTTATTATTCTTCAGCCGATTGATTGATATTCTGACCTCATCTTGGCTAGGTGGTATACACTCTATACCGTCATCTGTTATTGGCTCTGGGGTATCCTGTTCGCCGCTACTATTTGATACAAGAATTTTTTCAAAATGCTCCTTCCAGATCCTCAGCACGCTGTCTGTATCTGTCACCAGGTTTACTTCTTCATCTCTACAGGAGGATGTGCCTGCACCACAGCCTTCGTTTGGTGTTTTACTCGTTGGTAAAATTTCCGGACTTCATTCTGACTTTTGTACATCTCGTTTTTCTCATGCTCACATTTTTCTTGTTCTTTCTTTGGTTTTCTAAAAATAAGTTTCTCCTCTCTCCTTTTCTCCCAATATTTCTCCATCACATTACGTGTTGCAACTGTCTGCAGGGTTGCCCTATACGCAGGGTTGCCCTATACGTTTTTCATATCAGTAGCACTACGACACTCCTGATCGTACCATAGGTTTCTTGGTGGTGGTTTTTGGTACCCATGTGTTGCTTTTGCTGCAGGTTTGTAGGGAATGGGCAATTCTTTGCCATTGTGCTTCTATACAATTGTCGGGACAAGAAGTGCTTTCGACAAGCAGGTGGGTAAGTTGAGCGGAGTAGGCCTTGGCAACCTGTTTTGTTTGCAACTTTTCGATGTCGAGTTTCCGTATTACATTAGATCGCACCTTTGCTGCTACATTAAGACGGGTGCGTACCTTGGCTGCCACAAGGTAATTGTCCGAATCGCTCCTCGGATCGATCGAACGTCTAAAACACTGGATGTATGCCTTCCGTCTATCATAACATTATCGATTTGATTTCTCGTTGTTCGATCGGGTGAAATCCAAGTAGCCTTGTGTATATCGAGATGCTTGAATCTGGTACTGCTAACTACCATGTATTTTTGTTGCCGCGAAGTCAATCAACCTCATGCCATTGTCTGATGTTTCTTCATGGAGACTGAATTTTCCGACGGAGGGGCCAAATATATTTTCCCTTCCGATTTTTGAATTAAAATATCCTAGCAGAATTTTAATGTCATGGATAGGACAGCGATCATATGCTGTTTCTAGGCGCTCGTAAAATATGTCTTTGGTCTGCTCATATTTGTCTTCGGTCGGAGTATGGACGCAAATAAGACAGAAGAACTTTAATGCGGATTATAGAAATTCGCTCATCTACTCTAGTGTATCTGGAAACGAGGTCTGTTATTCTCCTGTTATCCATAAATCCGCAGCCGTTTCATGGCAGATATAATACCGTGCATAATCATCTGATTTACTTACGGCTGTCCCTTTCCGTCGCATTTCTGTAAGGCAATAATATCGATTTTGTACTTCTTGAGTACATCCGCCAAAGCGAAAACTGCGCCCGTTCTGTACAACATGCGTACATTCCAAGTGCAGATTCGCAGATCGTGGTCCTTTATACGTTTGCGGGGGTAGTCAACATTAAGGGGGTTTGGTTTTCTTTTTCTTTGCTTTTTATACCCTACACAACTATGTTGTCAGGGTATTATAGCTTTGTGCAACCCCTAACCGAACGTTAGTTCTTATGGGTGAACTCGCGGCACCTATCACCTCACTATTTCAACGGGTGATGAAAATAGCTGCGCTGGTGGCAACGGTCCGTCCGTCTGTCCATTATAATTTGTAAACACGATACAGGCCACAGTTATGGACCAATCTTCACGAAATTTTGCATGTAGGATGGTTTCTGGCCAATGAAGACCCCTATTGTTTTTGGGAAAGATCGGTTAATATTTAGGGGATGAAATGGACCAAATACTAAATTTTTGTCGGTATGGAGAAGGGGATCGGGCCAAAGAATAAGCATGCCTCTTTTGAAAAAGATTGGTCAATATTTAGGGGGTCAAATGGACCCTGACTTTTGTGTGAAAAATGACAAAATTTGTATTCAATAGCGTACATATTTAGGTACATATTTAAGTTGATATTATATCCAAGAGGAGTGGTTGACCTTTAAATTAATACCCATTATAATGTTGTATGTGCTCGGATGTGGGAGTTACACCTAAATATTTACAGGTATCTCCGTATCCGTATATTATTTAGTAACCCATTATCACTCTAGAGCGCGGAACTATAGCGCTTATCGCTTTGAAATGTTCCATAAGGTTCCAGTTATAGTCAAGGACAACGCCTATAATTTTCGGTGATGATCAGATAATAATTTTGGGAATGAAGTGGACCGAAAACTTAATTTTTTGTGTTATTTTCGAGTCGATATATATACCACAAATGAAAGCCGAACATCACAACACAACCCACGGTGAAAATGGACAATAGCTGTACTGAATACTCGTAATATTCGGAAAATATGTCAGGTGCTGTTTACCTCTAATCGGGCAAGAGGATGCCAATATCACGAAATATTGCCCAGGCTCGGAATAAACATCCGCAGAAAATTTGAGTTCCGTGGCAGTTGTGTAGGGTATCGTATGGTCGGCCCCGTCCGACTATACTGCTCCGCTCACTGGTTCATAGTAGGTTGGGTTTTCCGAGTGTGGGCAACTAACCGAACGTTAGTTCTTATGGGTGAATTCGCTAACCATTTTTTATAGTTCTTATGGGTGAACTCGCGGCACATATCAGCTCACTATTTCAACGGGTGATGAAAATAGCTGCACAGGTGGCACCGCGGGAAAGTTGATGCTAATGCTGAGACTGTTGATGCTAATGCTTACTACGTTGATGCTGGTGATGATGATAATTCTAATGTCGTTGTTGTTATTCTTAAATAAACCCACACACAGCAACAACAACATCAAGTAATACGTAATCTGCAAAAATCCTGATGAAGATGAGAATAAAAAATGAACGAAATAAAACAATGTAAATGACAAACAAGAAAAACTCATTAAAATATTTCAAAATAAAAAAACACCAACAGCAACAACAACAACATTACCATTAACAAGTTCCTTTGGTTTGTGTGGTGTTTTTTTTCTCGATGACATGACTTTAGGGGTGCCGGGCCATAAGCGGGGTGACAACAAAAAATAAAATAAACAAATGACTGTCTTTGGAAGATATATGTATGGTATTTATTTATATAGAAATGTATGTATATGTGTCTGTGTGGGACACGCAGAAGCTTCTTAAGATTTACTTTTCACTTGGGGGATAATTATGGAAACAAGTCAAGCAACCTGCGCTACGCTACGCTTGGCCTAAGAACCTGCAAGCAATGTTAATGCGCGTTGTAAGTGTCCTATTTTTCTTGTTAACATTCGTGGCGGCAATGACAAAAAACACAAAAAAAGCGAAAAGAAGAAAATGACTGACGAGCTGCTGGTTGCTACTGTGTGCGACAGAAAACAATTGTTTATTTGTCTGGCTGGCTGGTTGGTTGGTTGGCAGCGAATGACATACACATTGACAAATAGCGACTTAAATACAATCAAACACACACACAAGCACACCCACACAAATGAAGTAGCAGAAGAACATCTACTTCTTCATTTTTGTGCCACTGACAGACAGACAGACAGACGAACACCCAGTTTATATTGTGTGTAAGTACACATTTCTAACATGACTTTAATTCGGGTTCCATTAACTGAGATGGGTTTTTCCTGTTGCGCTGCCTAATCCCAGTCTTGGAGAAGACGATGCCCACCCTCGCCCTCACCCCTTCGCCTCGCTAAACTTAATATCCCAACTGTATACACATTAGTGTGACAATGCTCATTGCTGTCGTCGTTATTGTTGTTGTTGCTACTGCTGATAATCATGTTGTATATCCTTAAATAGCAAAAAACACAGTGACAACAACAGCAAGAACAAATACCTGTTTGTATGAACTTTGACTTAATAATAATGTCTTTGCTGTTAGTATTTAAGATTAACTTCTACAAATAAACATAATGTTAATTAAAACATTGACGCTGCTGCTCTTTCTGCAACATGGATGAGTTGCTGGCAGCACCTTGGTGTTTGGAAGAGAGTGTGTGTCTGTATGTTTGTGTATTTTCATTATTACTAATTATTAGAACGTAATAAACAAATGTAATTATGTAGTGTTGTTGTATCACACAATTAGAAGGTGAGATGGAGGAGGGAAACATACAATGGAATGCATAATTTTTTTGACAGATTATAATTATATCATTGGGTGTTGACATATAATCTTCCACAGAGCTGCATATAGGGATTTGAGGATGATAAAAAAATATCTGTGATGTACATTTTCTTTTCCTGGACTGATACAGAATTTAGTGTTGATGGTGTTAAATGGAATATCGTTGGGTTAGGTAAAATACTATGGATACACAAAGTCCACATTCAAACATTCCAAAATAATATCAGTTCTGCAACTTTGGGCATATCTGATAGAGATTTGATTGATGGTTTTAATTAAATATCGAAAACAAAACTCCAGATACAGTACATCCAAAAAGAGATCTATTGACCAAATTCTCCCTTGATTTCAATTGGGATTTAAGGATTTTAACTTATCCAAGTGATGACCTGAATATATTACTAAACAAGTAGAATGGCGATTTACATCCTGAGGACGACCTGGCTCATTGTATATACATCAGGTTATTTTCCTGGTATACATGGATCTATACCTGTCATTCTCCATCCTGTGGAGGGCTCTTAATATCAACATATCGAAAATGGAATTATTGTCAAATCAAGCCGATAATACGGTTCCATATTATAACTCTTCGCATGCAGTATAAAATTAAAAAAAAAAAAAAAATCATGATTTGAAAAATGCATTATATTACATGTTTTTAAATTCAAGAGATGTCCTGTCAGAAACAGTGACTTAAAATTATAAAAAAAAATGGGAAACCTACCCAAATCCATTAGGTTTTTGACAAAATAGCTATTTCCATTAATCAATTTGGAAATTACGCATGCTTTACTCAAATTAATATAAAATTTCAAAATTTTCTGCCAAAAAAATTTAGAAACTTTTATCATTATATTGGGAATAGTCAGATATATGTAAAATAATATATATTTGAAAATAACTGTATATGCTGATAATATTGAAATAAATGACGTTTACTACATTTATTACATTTTATACAGGTATATGACGTTTTCGACGTTTACACCTTTTTGACAGTCGAAAACCTAAAAACGTCACACGGACCAATATAAAGCCCTTCTTTTCGATGGCAAGCATGATTTCCGACTACAGGAAATTATCCGAATTAAAATATTCTAGGATTTGGAATTTTATTTACTAGGATTATTAACTTCGCACAAAAATTAACAAAATGACCGACCTATAACATTTGATTTTTTGTAAAATTCATTTTTTCGACCTCAAATCAACCTCAAAAAAACACTATTTCGAAAAAAAACGCGTTTAAAGTTTGAGAAGCACTCTTGTCGTCAGTTGATGCTATCAAAATAAATCGACTTTAACTTCAAGAGCTGTTAAAATTTTCTCTTGCAATGTTATAGGTACATTCTTTAGTTAGTGCAGGTTCGAATAAAATAAACAAAATTAAATTTTTGGATACTGAGAATGGGGGAGTTTCCGTAAATCGGCCAGCAACTTTAAATGGGGACTATGTTTCCGGAAAGATGTTTTTTATTCTTCCGGTATGAATATTTAACACTCCATGAGAAGCTGAATATCAAATCAGACCACATTTGCTTGAAGTATCAAAAATACCGAGTATTAGGGGCTACCCGGACATATGGGTCAATGTTAATATTTTGTAGACAGATTTTCGATTCAATGAGGATCTAATATATAAAATTATAGTCAATTTTGTTGGAACACGTGCCTAATTTGGGATCTAGCGTTTTATGGGGATTACCCTAAAAAGTGGGGCAATATTAATAATTTTTTGTGGGAAGATTTTCTATCCCGATGAGATCCCGAGCCTAAAATATTTAAAATACCTAAAGATTGAATCAATATATCCTATTTTCTCTACCAAGCATTCTAGGTATAGTAGCAATATATGTGCAAAATGTCAATGATCACAGTGTTCAATGATGATACAATATTTAAATTCCTCTTCATAGAAAAAGGTCGGGGGAACCTCGAACCATGATCCCATATTACTAATTATATGCAAATTAACTACCTAGTGATAATTTAATAAAAAATATAAATAACAGTAAGGAAAGTAGTAAAGTCGAACGGGGCCGACTATATGATACTCTCCACCACTTTAGGTATATTCATCAGATGGAATCTTAGCAGACGTCGCATTTTTGAAGGACCTTTAACATGAAATTAAACATGTCATTGTGCAACCTTTACTAAGCCGATTTCATCGAAATTTGTCACATGTTAGGTGACACTTACACGTGTGCATTCGGCCACATTTTGAATTCTTCATTTACTTATAAATCCAAATATCGTGCAAATCGAAGGATATATAGGGTGCACCATTTACAAAAAATCGGACGAAAATATGAGTGCTATATATATTTTTTTTTCAATTTCAATAGGCCAAATAAATGAGCTGTGCCAAATTTCATCCAATTCGAATCAACTGTTTACAATTTAACATGTAGAGATGGACAGACGGACGGACATGCATAAATCGACTTAAAAGTTATTCTATGCATATTCTCAAAAGGAATCTCTTCCCTTTTGCCTGTTACAAACATATGCACAAAGACCTAATACCCTGTACCACAGTGTGGTGAAGGGTATAAATAGATAGAGTTTATTCGAACTAGTTCTGTCTGCAGGCAAATTTGACCCATAGCCCACATTTAATCGTTCTTTTTAATTGTTATTTATTTTGAAGATTTTAGTTCCTAAAATTTCCTTAATATACCGAATATTGGGGTTCCCTGACACATGGGCTAATATTTATGTTTATAGGCATATTTAGGATGATGAGGAAAAAATATAAAATTGCAGCCAAAACTTTTGAAAAACATGTCTAATATATAGAGCCAAAATCCTAACCGATATAGTCTATATTGCAGGTGATCTATTTCAATTCGTGGAGTATGCATATATTGGTAGAAGTGTTTGTGTAGGCCATCCAATTTCCGGTATCTTTAGGATTTTTGTCCTATTTGTTAATCGAAGTGGCTGTAATGTATGACATTGGGCATTCTTGATTGCCATAAATCCATACATTTCCAGCAAATTGTAAATATAAGTTCTGGTTTTGATGTTGTCTTTTTTAAGGATATAGCCTCATATAAGGTATATTGATGGTCCTAGGTGGGTTCTTCAAACGCTGTGGATATGACCGATATACATTTTCGGCTTTCGAAAGTAGCACCCATGGCGAGTATATTAAAAATACAGAAGGACAAATTTCCCATAGACCAATTTTTGTTTATCTTTTTTCTTGAATCGTAACTTAAGAAAGAAATCGATATTACCATAAACTACGGAGATGCAAAAAATCATTATACGTGGCAAAGATTCGATATATGTACATTTTTTATTTATGTAAGTTAATTTGTACTATTTTACCACATAAAATAATAGAAATATCCATATTACCCAGTTCTTGGAATGTTGCCATATCTTAGTTCATGTTTGAAAATGGACAATATTACATCACATCTATTGGTACCTAGGGATAACTCCAAAAAGATAGTTTGAGAAACCTTCATATTACCCATAATTGGGCAGTAGCTTTTGGGCGTTGAAATACGTTTTTCCCAGACTTTTGTTTTCCATAAACATTGCATTTGCTATTTTTAATCTGTATGATTATCAAAGACTTCAAATCAAAGAATTATATATTATATAAATCTTAACATATATTAATTATTTCAATAACTTGTTTCTTCTCTTCTTGCAGGGCATGCGTATGTCTGGTGAAAGTTCCGAAATAATGCATTTAACACAATTGGAACGTGAAAGTGCAGGGGCATATGCCTGTGGTGCAACAAATACGGAAGGTGAAACAAGAAGTTCCAGCATAACACTGAGAGTACAATGTAAGTAGAACCATAAAACTATTTTTTTTTTAAATTTGACAATAACTATACTAAAATTTTTTTCTTAAGGACCAAGGTTACAATATTAAATAGAATTTCGAATGTTTTGAGAAATTGGATATATTTTTGAGAACAAAAATGTAATATTACAGAAACCGAAAGTTAAAAGTTCTCACAGTATAAGGGCATATATATGATATTTTGAAAAGTAGTCGCATAATACATCCATCTAAATATACGATAAGTTTTCTATAGAAAGCATAGGGATATCCTGGAGTCCGTTCCCCGAAATAACATTTTTAAGAGTTTTTGTTGTCACGGAGAGGTATTAAAATTTATTAGAAAATGATACACAGTTCAGTTTGACTGTTATATATAGTGTTAGGTGTAGTGTTGATTATAATTAGCATTAAATAAGCAATGTTGCCGATATTTCCCTTCATTATGTACCACGAGTCATAATCGATAGAATACATTTTATTTCTTCATGTGTTTATGTTTTCCCTGAAATTACACCTATTATTACAAAATGCCCCTCAGATAAACAGATTAGTTAAACAGATTAGTGTTTAATAACAAAACACTTTTTTTAAGTGTTTTTCACTCCTCCCTATATATTTTTTCTCCAATCAATTCAATTAAACTTTCCCCTACCATTAGCTAACAAAAAATGCTTTCAAATTAAAAAACTAAACTTCAACTAATACTTTTCCACGAACTACATCGTAAATACGCAAGATTCTGTTAATACTTTCCTCAAAGTTATGAAAAGAGCAAGAAAAAAACATAAATAAAATACATACATAAATATTCTATTTCTATGTAGAACACATAGTTTTTTCCACGAACAAGACATAATACGAATATAATGCATAGATTTTTTACAATTTAAATGAAATTGCATGGAAGTGATGAATTACGCGTAAAACTGGGAATCTCTTAGTTTTCTTGGTTTTTTTTTCAAGGCAACATCGGCGGAAGAGAAAAAGACGACGCCATGAGAAGGAAAATAGTTTTTCCTCACGGATGCTAGTTTGCACATCTTTGACGTGCGTTCGGTGGTTCGTTCGTTCTTTCATTCTCAGACTTGGTCGATGTAAAACGTGCTGCAAATGATGACAACACATACACTCTCACACACACAGTGATACCAAATGTGTGGTATGGAAAATGAAGAAAATACTCAAGGTTGTGGACGAAAAGAACAAGAAATTGTGGGGAAATTTATTAGCAATATGAGATATTATATTAGGAATTGACGGGACAGAGATTAGGGGCTAGTATGTGAAATTCACTATTTTTTTCTAGTGAAGACTTTCTGGTGTTCTATAAGAAGACTTTCTGGTATTCTATAAGAAGGGCCTTTGGTCTTCTATAAGAAAGATTTTTGGTCTTTTATTAGAAGAAATTTTGGTTTTCTATAAGAAGACACTTTGATCTTCTAAAAGACATTCTTATCTTTTATAAGAAGACACTTTTGTCTTCTATAAGAATACCCTTTGGTCTTCTATGAAAAGACACTTTTGTCTTCTATAAGAATACCCTTTGTCTTCTATAAGAAGACACTTTGGTTTTCTATAAGAAGGCCTTTTGGTCTTCTACAAGACGACCTCCAATGAGAAGACCTTTCTGGTCTCCTAGGACAAGACCTTTCTGGTCTCCTATGAGAAGACCGTTCTGGACTTTCATAAGAAGACCTTTGTGGTCTTCTGTAAAAAGACCTTTGTGGTCTTCTAAAAAAAGACCTTTGTGGTCTTCTAAAAGAAGACCTTTGTGGTCTTCTAAAAGAAGACCTTTCTGGTCTTCTATTAGAAGACCTCTCTGGTCTTCTATTAGAAGACCTCTCTGGTCTTCTATTAGAAGACCTCTCTGGTCTTCTATAAGAAGACCTTTCTGGTCTTCTTATAGAAGACCAAAGGGTCTAACAGAGCAAAGTGTCTTCTCATAGAAGACCAGAAGGTCTTCTCATAGAAGACCAGAAGGTCTTCTCATAGGAGGTCTTCTCATAGAAGAGGTCTTCTCATAGAGGAGGTCAGGAGGTCTTCTATGAGAAGACCTCCTCGTCTTCTATGAGAAGACCTCCTCGTCTTCTATGAGAAGACCTCCTCGTCTTCTATGAGAAGACCTCCTCGTCTTCTATGAGAAGACCTCCTCGTCTTCTATGAGAAGACCTCCTGACCTCCTCTATGAGAAGACCTCTTCTATGAGAAGACCTCCTATGAGAAGACCTTCTGGACTTCTATGAGAAGACCTTCTGGTCTTCTGTGAGAAGACACTTTGCTCTGTTAGACCCTTTGGTCTTCTATAAGAATACCCTTTGGGCTTCTATAAGAAGACCCTTTGGTCTTCTATAACAATACCCTTTGGGCTTCTATAAGAAGACCCTTTTGTCTTCTATAAGAATACCCTTTGGTCTTCTATAAAAAGACCCTTTGGTTTTCTACAAGAAGACCCTTTGGTCTTCTATAAAAATACCCTTTGGTCTTCTATAAGAAGACCCTTTGAACTTTTATAAGAAAACCTCTTATTATTCTATAAGAATGTCTCATAGTCTTCTATAAGAATGCATCTTGATCTGCTATATGAAGAACTTCTTGGTCTCCTATAAGAAATTCCCTTGAACTTGGGAAGAGCCTTTTGTGTTTTTACAGGAAGACCATTTCGTCTCCTATAAGAAGAATTCTGCTATAAGAAAACCTGTAGAAAACCAACCTGCCTTGCAATATTTTTTCTACTGTCACCTTTACTCTAATGCTGGAGTATATCCGTTCCTCTGAATATTTAATAACAACCACGCAAGGAACTTTCCATATTTTCCATCACAATTCAAATCATCAACCGCACATTTGCATATGATAATAATGATGACAATGGGTGGCAGTGGAAATACGCCACAGAACAAAAAATTATAGAAAAAATTTCATATTTCCCCCCTCTTGTTGATAGAAACACGATATGCTTTCATCAATATGTACGTATTTGCTGTCAACGTTGTCGTTCGTTACGTTCACCAGAACTTTATTATTAAAACTTTTGGGTGCGTGTGTTTTTCCCCCGATTTTCATTGGAAAATCCAGTAACATAAATTCATACGTGCATAGTTACGAAATGCATCCGTCATTCGTTGTGGTGGTGAATTCATGGATCTGGGAAAATTGTTTTGCGTTCGATGCCTTCTATGGTTTGTTTCACCGCATCGATATTATTGAATCTATGGTAACACCACATATATTTTCAAGGCAATTTTAAACATGCATACACACTCATATGTTTTTCTATATCTGTGTACCCGTGTCAGTGTACCAGCAACAGCTAACATAGATTTTCTCCCAATCTATATATACGCTGTAGCCTCGAGTGGATGCCTGCGTTCGTTTCACAATTCAAATTCAAACTGATTTGGAAACTCAATGCGAATCAATTACAGATCTTTTTAACGAAACGCAAAATCTTATCATGTTCAATTCGTTTGGATGACACACAAACGCAAGCAAGCAGGCAGGCAATACGTTTTGGATATTGGGGTGGAATGGAAAATCAAGAAACAAATCTTGGAATTATCTTAATCAACCATTTACCTCTTAATTGAAAGATTTCCCCAATCAATCCCTACCCTAATACACATTCATATGTAAATCGATTTGAGCATGTAAACTTTGTTTGTCAGCGTAACTCCAATCCACACGCATACATACTTGCATTCATATACACATACACAAATGTCAAATACTGCTGTCGTTCTCCGTCTTCTTGTCTTTGACAGTAAATCGTATTCCCAAACGTTTGAAATACGACATTCAGCAAAAAGGGAATTTCGCAAGAACAACGGTATCAGTTTGAAAACGACAACTACAAATAAGAATAATAATAATAAACAACACCAGGGATAACCGAACGAGTCTATATGTAAATTTAGAGATAAAAGCAAAACCAAAAAGAAGTCGTAACATGTTCAGGATTTTTTGGGAACATATACATGGCCTATTTTGTAATCTCTTCGTGTGTTATCTTTTTACTGGTGATAGTATCTTAGGCCTTGTTGAAGGTTATCTTACCTTGAATTTATTTTGGGAAATGATGGAAAAATAATTGTTGTTTAAAAAAGATACTTTGCAAAAATGTATTAAAATTTAAGGATTATACTTGAAAAAGGTGTAAGAAAAACATACATTTTTCTATAGTTTCGAAATTCCAAACAGGTATCTGTGCTTAGATCTTCTATAAGAACAATAAATCGTCTATAAAAATATCCTTTGATTTTCTATACGGATTTTGTGATCTCCTATTATAAGATTTGCAGATCATCGAAAATATTATTTTGAATTTTTACGTGAAGCATCATATCCTCCTATCAAAGAACCCTTCGGGGCCCCTACTAGGAGATACTCAGGTCTTTCATAATTAAACTCTCTGGTCTCGTATAAGAAGCTTTCTTCCTTTCTAGAGAGAAATCATTCTGGACATTAATAAAAATTGACTAGAAACGGCGAGAATTGGCCAATGGGAGGTGTCGTGTTCCACCAGGACAACGCTAGGCCACACACATCATTAATGACTCAGCAGAAAATTCGGGAGCTTGATTGGGAAGTTTTAATGCATCCGCCATACAGCCCGGACTTGGAATCAAGTGATTATCATCTTTTTTCTTCCATTGCAAATTTTTTTTTAATGTAATCGCATTCTCATGCAATATTTTTTTTTTATTTTGGGTCTTTTTCTGATCTTTTCAAAGATTTTATAACCTCATTTGCTAAACGGATCAGGTTATAACTTTATTTTAGTCAATTAAAACCAGTGCAGTCGTTTTATACGATTATCCTTTCACCACACATTTTAGTTACAGCCTAAAACTATGCACCACACATTGCACTTAATGAATATTATTTTGTGAGAGTTCGTTTTGTATTTATTAACCCTTTGAACCCCGATTTTTTTAGTGACCATATAACTATTTTCTGTGCACAAATTTAATGCACCTATGCCAATTGAATTTGATATGATATAAATAATAAAATTCTTTGTCGGTTTATGCAGGTTCGTCTGTCTGTTGAATTCACGATAAAGCACGCAATATTTATGCTCAGAAGCTTTGCACATTCATTGCGAGGATGTGTGATATTGATTCTCGGTATTTTGGGAATTTTCGGCGAGTTTTTAATGGTATTAACTGAAGTTTGGTGCTTCGAGCTCCAATTGGGTACCGAAAATTATCGATATGGGTACACTATTTAGCCCTTTTAGATCCAGGTTAATCAATTTTGAGATCTGACAATTGTTAAGTGACATTTTCTTTTAATTAAATTAAATTTCAATTTGGTATTTCGGATTTTCATTGGCTTCATGCCAAAAATAATCGGTCTTCGTCCATTTTTAAGGATAGTACGCATATTCATTTGGTCAGATATAGAGTTGCTTCTTACAATGGGACAACATTATGTAAATCAATTTAAAGCATATATCAATCGGATATATAGAAACTATATCTAAATCTGAACCGATTTCAACAAAACTTGCTACACGTTATCTCATAACAACTTCAATAAGTTGTGCAAAATTTTGTGCCAATCGAACCCACCTAGGGAGTTCGGTGCAGCATTTATATCTAACTTCTGGGTTATACTATGTTCAGTACGAAAGATATATGTGGACATTGGTGCACCATTTACATTAAATCGGACTAAAATGTATATGGGAGCTATATTTAATTTGGATCGGATTTCAGGAAACTACACACACTTAATTCTAGACCCAATTCGTTATGCTGTGCGATATTTGGTGCAAATCGGAAGATATATAGGAACTCTGCCGCACCATTTACATTAAATCGGATGAAAATATATATGGAAGCTATATATAAATCTGAACCGATTTTCACAAAACTTAGCACGCATCATTTTAGACCTAATTCATTACGCTGTGCCAAATTTCGTGCAAATCGGAAGATATATAGGAACTTAAGTACACCATTTACATTAAATCGGACGAAAATTTATATGGGAGCTATATCTAAATCTGACTCAATTTTCACGAAACTTAACACACATCATTCTAGACCTAATTCAGTACGCTGTGCCAAATTACGTGGAAATCTAAGGATATATAGGGACTTTGGTGTACCATTTACATTAAATCGGACGAAAATATATATGGGAGCTATATCTAAATCTGGACCGATTTCCAAGAAACTTAACACAAATCATTCTATACCTAATTCAGTTCTCTATGCCATAATTCGTGCAAATCGGAATATAGATTATCTTAAAATATATATGGGAGCTATATTTAAATCTGAACCGATTTTTCGCAATTTCAATAGGGTTCGTCCTTGGACCGAATAAGTGACCTATACCAAATTGCATCTAATTTGGATCATAAACATCGACAGACTGACGGATGGACGGACATGCATAAATCGAATTAAAAAGTGATTCTATGCATTTTCTCAAAAGGAACCATGGGTCTATCTCGTTTCCTTTTGCCCGTTGCAAACATATGCACAAAGGCATAAAACCCTGTACCACAGTGTGATGAAGGGTATAAAAATGTTTCAAATATAAATTATATTCACAAAAATACTAAATTTTGATTTTGACCTTATGTCATTTACAATGCCATAAGATTTTACTGGTGTAAAGCTCAAAGTCTCCAGATTTGAAATATAGAACGATTTTTCAGCTCTCTCTCTCTCTCTCTCTCTCTCTGACATGGACTTTTTGCCAAAAAATTGGATTCCCGGCCGATAGCGGAGTACATGTTTGAAACATATATGAACTAGAATTATTTCTCACCAATACAATTTATAAATATATACCTAAAACAACGTTTCAAAGCGGCCTCGCTTCAATTGGGCGTCACTTTTGGTCTCTTCTTATTACAATTTTTAACTAAAATTCCTCAAACAACATTTATCAAATTTATGTTAACCGATAACAGTAGGCTTGTTAAGACTTTCCTTTTTCCTATAATCGTTTACAAATTCAATTTCCTTTATTTTCAAAAAAAAAAGTATTCATAAAACACTGTCTCTCTCGTCACTTTACTAACACTAATCGTGTGGGTTTTCCCATAAATACTACTACTACTCAAGCAACTTCTACCAATTTGTGTTTCATTTTTTTTTCATGTTTATCCAAGCAGAATATCTCCCAGCAATCTTAAAATGTTTTCTCTATGGCCAAAAACTAAAATTTAGACATTGACTAAATTACGTATCATTTGAGATAAGAGATATTGTTTTGGGTCTGCAAAACCAAAAAAAAAAAAACATCTATACATTTCAATTTCATTTGATTTAGGCTCTATTTATACTATGAAGTGGCTATCTTTTCAATATCTGCTAGTTCAGCAGCAACACACACACACTCCTGCACAATATTTTCTAATTTTCTATCGACCTTGAGTTTCTATGCATAGATGTAGGGGAGAAATTGTTTTTGATTTTTTTGTTGTATTTTTAGGGTAGAAAATAGCTCATTGAACTTATTGCGGTTTCTGATAAATGTGTCCTCAACACAAATTATCCTGTATGTTCGATCGATGAGAGTCTGTCGCAACCTTGTACTCATTTGGTATCAATGTTTTCATTTTGTTCTATTTTTTTGGTATTGAGTCCTTCGTTAAGTGTTAAAGGTGGTTGACATATCGCAATGTATTTGTTGTAGTTGTTTTTGTTACCATAGAATATTATGGAACTGCGGTAATGGGAAATTGCGTACCATTCTTCTTCTTTGAATGGCTTTAATTTGCTGCTCTCGCCAGACTCGCATATTTGGCAATATTGTTTTTTTCTTCGATTTTGTTATCCTTTTGTTTTTTGGCTTTCTTCGACATTTCGGCTTTGTTTTGCCATAAATCATGGCTGTTATTAGTACTTGTTTGTGAGTGAGTATGTGTGTGTGTCTCGTTGTCTGAGCTCTTTGATTTTTGTTGTGGTCTACCCACATCTCACCACCACCTCTTTTTGTCATGATGGTGGTTGTGTGTTTATGATTGCCAACGCAAAAAAAAAATCCTTGTAAGGTGTCTTCGTATATGCATGGTTATGATTTAACAATAAAGAGGGTGAGAGGTAAGATGTGGGAGGGTTTGGCATTCGGTGAGTGTTAACAATTGAAGCGTGCATTTGACGCTGATTTGTTATTTTCGATTTTCATAAAAAATCCCGTTAACCGTTTGTCGCCCGACAAAATGCAAGTCCTTCACACACACACACTCAGTGATTTGTGTTCTACCAAGAATATTCTCAAGTACATATAAGTACGGCTGAGTAGTAGGTTAGGTGTGCGTAAGTGTGTATGTGTGGTTGTGCAACAGAAGAATATCCACCACTGGTGGGTGTATGGAAGTGGCATTGTGTGTGTGTGTTCGTGTGTTTGTGCGTTTGAGTATTTATATGCAGATCAAAGAGATTTTCAAACGGCCTTTTATGTGAAGTACTGTGCGAAGCGTTTAATTAGAAAAACAGCACAAAAGTGCTTTAAGCAAAAGTGTCGTCTTTAAGTGGTAGTGGGGACGGAGGGGGGTCTATGTAGATGGTTCACATATTTGTTGCACACAAAAATCTCTCAATGTGACCAAAAAGAAATGTAGAAAATGAATAAAGGGGGAGGTTGAGGTTAATCGTCTAGATGTATGCCTTTAATTGTTTTTGTTGTTCTTTGTTCTGTAGCTTTAGGCCTTCAGCGTTTGACAACAAATTATAATTTTTAAACTCAACATTAAATACATTGGCCTAGAAGATGTTAAGACTTGGAAATTTTGGTCGGAAATCTGTCCTTTTTAGTATATCGTCTAAATGAATTGTAAGCAATTTACAGGCCGCTATTATGGACCTATTGACACGAGTGAAGTTCGGGTTCCGGGCAAAGATGACTGCTGCAGATTTTCGCTTCGATTATAGGTTAATGATGTGAAGATCATATAATAATTCAAACTGAACAAATACTAAGGCAATAAAGTCAATATAGGAGTGACCCATAAAATTTATTTGTGAAAAAAAAAATATGGAGATTTCAGGGCAAATATTGTACATCGTGGAATCCATCGTCCGCTGAAGTTTATAAAATAAGTTTTTGATGAGATCTCCATTACATGAATCGGCATTGTTTCCATTAATCGAAAATCAATATTTAGCGGATCAAATGAACCCAGACTTTTGTGTGAAAAATAAAAAAAATCAACCTTATGGGGTAAATGCTCACTTCGAGAAATTATAATTTCGAAAAGATACCAATCGATTAACAGATTACAAATATGACAAAATATTGCCCAATCTCGAACTATAAATCCGCAGAATGTTAAAATTCAGTAATTTTTGTGTAGGGTTTCATATGGTTGGCCCCGTTCGACTACACTGCTCCGCTTACTGGTTTTATTTTGAATCCGTTTGCCATAATATATATTTTTTTAAAGTTCCCGGGCTTATTTTCCAAACGAAGAGACTAGAAGTTGATATTTTGATTTATCAGGAAGGATTTTTTGCCTTCTAGTAGACAATGTTGAATAAAAGTCACACAAGAAAGTTCCTTCCGATTAAAGATATTTTATGGGTCCCAGGCTTAGTTTCCATTCGGAAAGGCATTTACCCCTCCAATGAAAAAATTAAATATTGTACCCTGACGCATTCCCTTAACAGATGTGGCTGTAATTTGGCATTTCCACTTCATAGGGAGCAGAACAGTTCTTGGAACACGTTTATATAATTGGTCTTATATAAAGGCCGGCTTTCACATAGTCTCTGTGTGAACGTCATGGTAGTTTCCCCACTGATGGTTCACTTTTTTTTTTTTTTTTTTGATCGGATTTATAACTCAACTCTATTTTGAATATTCTCAGCATTTTCCCAATCGGTGTGCAGCAAAATAGAATTTCGAGTTCTACAGATTTGACATAGCACCCATATATCGACGCCTACCGTTTTTAGGCATTTGAAAATCCTAATAAGGTAGAGACATCTTCGAAAAAGATTCTCTATTTAAGTTCGATTTGACATAACCTTTTATATGTAATAACGATTTTGGATATTCTCTACTGTTTTTATTTTAAAATTGGACCATGCTTTTATGTAATAACGGCTCTACTGTTTTTATTACTTTTCTTTTTGTTTTGAAAATCCTACTCTAATTTTCCTATGTGATAGGAAATTTCAGGCTTTCTTAGGTTTTAAAATATTCCACAAGCAACTTTTCAGTGTAGGTCCATGTTTTGACATATTCCTTTAAAGGCCCCTATCACATTTTTAACCCAAAGTGGTTATAATTTGTTTTTGGGTTTCTCTGAGGGTGATAAAACAGGTGTTCTGTTATACAAAGACCGTTTCGAAGTTATATATTTAAATGTTACTCGACTTAAGGGGACCCCCCCATTCTCGGAGCCAAAAACTTTCTTGATATAATTCGAATCTACACTAATTAAAGAATGTCCCTACAAAATTTAAAATGAAAATCTCAAAAACTCTTGAAGATATAGCCGAATTATTGTGTCAGCAACAAGTGACGGCTGAAGGGCTTTCAAACTTTTAACGCGTTTTTCTCTAAACATTTTTTTGCGAATGGCGGGCACGATAACTTAAAAACTAATAACCCAATCGATTTCAATTTTTTACACGTTTCTCTGTGAGTGTATAGCTATCGTATGAACTAGGATAAAGCCAATCGGTGAAAATAACAAAATTCCTTATTTTTTAACTTGGGTTTTGGTAAAAAATCGGCGTTTTTCCAAAAATATTTTTTCAAAGGTCCGCCATTTTGTTAATTTTAGAGCGAAGTCAATAATCCTAGCTCATACCAGAGCCAGACATGTACTCTTTCTAACACCGTTGAAATTTTCGGATTCCGATGTTCCAGTGAGGAGTTATCATGCCCGCCATCAAAAATAAGGACTTTTCTTTGATCACAAAAAACAACAACAAAGCAATAACAAAAATTTTTTGTAAATTATTTTTCTTTATTTTTAAATCTTCAAATATATATGTGCAAAGTTACAAACCTTAACAAGCATTGGTATTGATTTACCAGCCCATTGAAAATCTTGAAGAAATAAAATCGAGAATGGGTGGGGTCCCCTTAATTCAAAAAAGTGCCTGTTATTTTGCGTACGTCAAATCGGGAAGTTTCATCTATCGACATATTACGATTCCGCTGAATTTAAAATTTGAGAAGGTCTCAAAGTTGAATTTTTCAACCGAAAATTCTGTATTTTTTACATTTCGAGTTTTCAGACCGTAAAAAAAACTCAAAGAATATTTGTAATTTAGGTCTACCCGATTTTAGTTATTATAAGGTCTTAGTCGCATTTTCTAACCATGGCTGGGATTCGACAATTTGGATTCATAGAAAGCTTCTTGAAGAACCTTTTCAATATAAGTCAAAAGATACGCTCATAAATTGTCAGAGGCTATATATAATATCTGGCTCCGATCCCAGGTATTTGAGGGGCTCAGCCTCATTTTGCAAGCGAAGTAACTAAAATGTAGCAATTCGGTATATATTTGGATTAAACCCGCCTAAATTACCCTAATTTCAGAGATTTTCATACGATTATGTTCTCCTCAAATTTCTTAATTGTTGTATCGAATAAGAATCCCAATTTATCTCTGCAAACAATTAATGTATCGGGTGGCATTTGACTCTTCCATTTATATTTTTCTTACATTCAGGGTGTTCTACATTTGCTACCCCAAATTGTAAATAAAACGATTTATGTCTGAGAATTTTCCGTCATCATCTTGGCAAAATGCTACTACACTCTAATCAATAAAATTCTATTATCTATTATTGCAGCTTTGTTTTTATTACTGCTAATCAATATATCTTTTTTGAATGGTATTTGTTTTTTTATTATTTTTTTTTCTTGATCTATAAATATTTATAGATTTTTTTCGATTTAATCTTGTTAAGGTAACATTAGATAATCTCTGGTACTATGTTTGCTACATTAAAATTCATTAAACAATATAAAATTTATAACATGGAGATACAGTCATACATACATACATATATTCCCATTTGCACGTTCATTGAACTCTGGCCAGGAAAAAAGTACACAAATATTGATAAACAATATTGTATATGGAAATATGCACATATATATTTACAATTTTTTTAATATTTTTCTTGTTGTTTCATTAGACAATAAAAAACAATTTATGGATTAGTTTACTTTAGAAAAAAAATCTATATATCCACTTGTAGTAAATACATAATAAATCAGAAAATACCAACGAACCGAATATGGAAATTCAAATAATAGATAACTAAATTTGATTTTCGGTAAGTTAGGCAATTAAAAAAGGATAATAAATTGTTAAAGGTTGTTGCTGTTGTTGTTTGTGTGTGTTTCTCTAAAAATAACAATACATCAATCTACGAACTTATGTAGACACATAGAAACATACATATGTAATGAAATGTTTTAGGCTAACCGTAGACGCAAATAAATTGATGAAATTGACTCTTTGCAATAAATTCAACAAATAGGAAAATAAATTGAAAGATTTTGGAAAGGTGTATTTGTGTGTAGGTAGGTGTTACAGAAGGTGAATAGTTTCATTGTAGATGTGTGTGAGGTGGCCTTGTTGGGGCGTTGAATGTTAGGTTGATGTCTTTCTTTTAGCTTCCATAATAATATAAGGAATAAGTACACCCAACAGTCGATTTTGAATGACTCGATGTTCACCTGGCCGTTTTTATCCACTAAGAAAAAACTTAACAAGTTACAGAAATGTAGGCAAAGGTCTTCAATATACCGAAAATTTGGCCCTTAAAACTTTGTAAAATTTGTACGGCTTTATGTTCTACATGGAGGCTTTGACAATTATTTAATAATCTACGCTTTTGTGGCCTATATAGATCCCTTTAACATTTTTTAATATTCCACACGTTTATTCTCTATAAGGATACATTATTTAAAAATCCATTCCTTTGTGATCCATATTGAGGCTCTGAAAAATATTTAAAAATCCATGCCTTTGTGGTCCATATTGAGGCTCTGAAAATTATTTAAAAATCCACGCCTTTGTGGTTCATATGGAGGCTCTGAAAATTATTTAAAGAGTCACGCCTTAAAGGTCCGTATGAAGGCTTTAAAAAATACACGTATCCACGCCTTAAAGGTCCGTATGGAGGCTTTAGCAAATATTTGAAAATCCACGCCTTTGTGTTTCATATAGAGGCTGTGAAAATTATTTAAAAATACACGCCTTGGTTGTCAATATGGAGGCTCTGAAAATGATTAAAAATCCACGCCATTGAGTTCTATATCGATACCTCGATTTTTTTTTTTTTTTTTTGTAAATCTACGCTTTTGTAGTCTGTATGGAGGCTCTAAAAATTATTTTAAAATCCACCGCTTTGTGCTCCATATGGGGGCTCGGAAAATAATTTAAAAATACCACGTCTGTGTGGTCCACCTGGGAGCTCGGAAAATTATTTAAAAATCTACGCCCTTGTGGTCCATATGGGAGCTCGGAAAATTATTTTAAAATCTATGCTTTTGTGGTCCATATGGGAGTTCGGAAAATTATTTAAAAATCTACGCCCTTTTGGTCCATATGCTCTTTGGTCCATACGGGGGCTCGAAAAATTATTTAAAAATCTACACCCTTGTGGTTCATATGGAGGATGTCTATATAAAGGTTTAGAAAATTATTTATAAATCCACGTCTTTGAGGGCTATCTAAAGGTTTAGAAAATTATTTAAATATCCACGCCTTGGAGGGATATATAAAGGTTTAGAAAATTATTTAAAAATCCACGCCTTTGAGGTCTATATAAAGGTTTAGAAAATTATTTAAAAATCCACGCCTTGGAGGGATATATAAAGGTTAGAAAATTATTTAAAAATCCACGCCTTTGAGGTCTATATAAAGGTTTAGAAAATTATTTAAAAATCCACGCCTTTGAGGTCTATATAAAGGCGTTGAAAATTATTTAAAAATCCAGTTCTCTGTGGTTCATATGTTTAAAATTTATTTAAAAAATCCACGCCTTTGTGGTCAATATGGAGGCTTTGAAAATTATTTAAAAAATCCACGCCTTTGTGGTCAATATGGAGGCTTTGAAAATTATTTAAAAAATCCACGCCTTTGTGGTCAATATGGAGGCTTTGAAAATTATTTAAATAAACCACGCCTTTGTGGTCTACATGGAGCTTTAGAAAATTATTTAAAAATCCACACCTTTGAGGTCCATATAAAGGTTTAGAAAATTATTTAAATGTACGATGCCTTAAAAATTTTGTGGTCTTTGCTAAAAAAATATATATTATATATAGCTATATAAAAATACCAATAATTGTGATTTGCAAAAATATATAATGGATATAAGAAAACAAAAATGACAATCCAAAAATTTGGGAGTTATTGTGGGGTCAAAAATACAAACATATGGATATAAGGAAAATTGTGGAGGAATATGGATACGATTGTGTAGGGACTACCTCGAAATTTGTTCAAATATGGGCAATTTTTGGTAAAGAGATTTTCGACCTAATGAGAATCAAAAATATGAAATTACAGCTAGTTTGATTAAAAAAAAAAAACGTCCAAGTCCAATAAAATATTTGGGTGGTAAAGTTATATTGGAACAGCGCTCATTGATCAGTCTTAGCTCCCAATGAGAATTCAAAATGCTAACATACAGCCATTTAGGTTAAAAAACCTGGGGGCGTATATCGATATATCCAATTTTCAATTACAGATATCCTAGGGTGATTTCCAAGCTCCATCGGGACCTCAAAATATTCGGACATATCTAAATCAATATAAAAGTTTATTTTGATACCTTATGGGGTCTCTGACAAATATTTCTCCAATATATAAACACTCCTTTATTAGTGCCCATGACTGTTTTAAATAATATCAGCAATTTTATCATTAATTATATAAATTAAAATATTTCAATGTTAAAGGGAAATGATAAGCTAGGTTATTTTGGATTCAGTTCTTAATTCTTGATTAGAGACCTTGGTGAAAATATTGTACGCAATTTTCAATTTTTATTATGTTTTAGGAGCTTATATCTATTTGTATCTCATATTCAATAATTCTACAATACATCATAATTTTCTTCCTGAGATGAATTCCAAAAATAAATCTTATGGATCAACAAACACACATACATATGTACCGTTTTTATTTCACCGAAAAATAATTGCTCTGTTTTGTATTCTATTTACGTACAAACAAAATTATTCGTATCATACATATACGTAAATAAAATAATGACGTTACGTTTCTATCATAAATAATAACCTTGATGTGATTCTGAGTTTTCCTCATAATTTCACAAAAAAAAAAAAAAAAAAAAACTTCATTACTCACCAACGTCAAAATATATACACACACATACACCCTACAACACACATGTAAAGGAAAAAAATAAAACTAAAACTATTCACGCATAGTGGCGTGTTAAAAACACAATAAAACATTCATTCCAGACACTATTTGTGAAAGAAAATGTGATGTTGCCTTTTTTGTTGTTATTTTCGTACTAAAAACATCAAATACGTTACGATGTTAGACAACAATTTATTTGTAAATTTATTGACGTTCCACATACTGCTTGCTTGCTCCTCAGCTGCCTTAGAGAGAAAAAAAACAATTTTATAAATAAATTGTTGAAAATGTAATGGAACAAGGAACAGAGAATATATCATCAAAAAAACAATACTGAGAAACAGCAACAAAAAGAAGACATTGCAAATAATCATAAAAATTCGCTATTCGCTTCCTTCGTTTTTTTTTCTTCTTCTACGGCTGTTGCTGCTGCTGTGTGAAATCTTTGAATTTTCATGAATATTTAATAGGCGACAACGAAACCAGAAAAAAACACACACAATAACAACGACCAATGTACACCACAATCAACCACCAGCAATAATAACGTCAAGGACAATAATAATAGCAAAAAACAATGAAATTAAAGCTCGCTCCCCATGTCTATAAAGTCAACGTCCATAATACAATTCTCGTAGAATACATATATGACAAATAGATAGATGGGGCGGGTAGGTTGCAAAGTGCGTTGAGGGCTCAGGCTTCTGCAGTTCACAAAAAACAATAAGAAAATAATAAACGCAAATTTCATTTATAAAACTTGCATACGCATACTCTGGAACAAATTCCAAATAGTACTTCTTATATTACGAATCAAGCGTAACGGAAACAGGAAACAGTGGTTAAAGGGAGTTGAAGTGAAATACAAATGAAATAATTTTAAGATCGTCATAGATCCATATTTTTGTGTTTGGAATATAATCTGTAAGGAAAGGCCTCCAGCAACATCGATTGCAAAATGCTGATCAATCTGTCCTTTCAAGAGGGTATGAGACGTTCATGGGAGCACATTCTTGGTTATAAAATATTTCTTCAATTCATTTCAATGACATTTTGAGAGAAGACCGAATTCAACCATAACAAATATTTTCATTTTTACTTGGTTTGGAAGCCTTCCAAAATGTGTACCCCAAGTAGCAGGTCTCTTCCAAACGAAGGCTATATCAAAAGAGGGTCATACATAGAAATTTGTTTAAGGGAACCCCCCATTCGCTATTTTCTATTTTTAAGATTTTCAAAGGGGTGGTAAATGAATACCAATGAATAAGGTTTATAAGTTTGCTCATATATATTTGAAGATTTACAAATAATTTACCAAAATTTTTTGTTGTTGTTTTTTGTGTTCAAAGAAAAGTCCTTATTTTCGATGGCGGGTATGATAACTCCTCACTGGAACATCGGAATCCGAAAATTCCAACGGTGTTAGAAAGATGACATGTCTGGCTCTCGTATGACCTGGGATCATTGACTTCGCTCTAAAAATAACAAAATTGCGGACCTTTGAAAAATATCACCAATTTATCGTATTTCATACGATAGCTATCTCACAGAGACTCACAGAGAAACGTGTAAAAATTTGGAATCGATTGGGTTATTAGTTTTTGAGTTATCGTGCCCGCCATTCGCAAAAGAGAAAAACGTGTTTAAAGTTTGAGAAGTCCTATAGCCGTCACTTGATGCTCACACAATAAATCGGCTATATCTTCAAGAGTTCTTGAGATGTTCACTTGAAATTTTGTAGGGACATTTTTGAATTAATGTAGTTTCGATTTAATGAAAAAAATGTTGACACCAAGAAAGGGGGGTTCCTTTTAAGATAATAAGGAATAAAATACATTTTAATTGTGCTACTGTATTAGAGCGATGTTAAAAATTGCTTAGCTTTATATGGAGGAACAAAATTTTAATTTGACCCAATTTCAAAACCTCTTGGACTCCAAATAGTGAAAACCCGCAAAAAAGCGAATCTAATGCTAATTTTTAGAATTTCTATCTCTTTATCCAGACACGACCATTTCGTACCATTTCACACAGCTTACCGATTAGGGACTAGAATCCAACAAATATGTTCGGTTCATTTACCATCCCATTAAAAACCGTAAAAATTTTACATTGAAAAAAAGGGGACTTGAAATCTACATCTGTGACATCTACTTGAAATATATCATAAAAAATTTGGGCTAGAAAATATATTAAATTGATCCGAGAAGTACTGGTTGGGGAAAAATAAATCCATTAGTTTTTCGGCAGATGTCTGTACTGATAGTTTTCTCGTAAAGTATCGGTCAAACAATTTCAGATTTATGCTCGTTGGAGGGGTGATATTTCGCAGCAAAAAAATAAATAAATAAATATTTTGATGTTTTTTGTTTGGTGCATTCAGTTGTGAGTTACAGGTTGTCAAAAGTGGAAGTGAACAAAAAAGAAAATTCTGTACATTTTACAATTTTTTTTTTTTTTGACAAAGGCGAAAATGCAAGCCTAGCGGCTAAAGTTGTGAATGGTTTTTATGGTTCCGATACTGTAACAGCCAATTATGTGCAATTTTGGTCTCGTGATCGAAGTTGACCGGCATGTTAGCAATCGTAACATCACTCAGGAGCTAAAACTCGACCATAAAACTGTTTTAAACCAATTACAATTGTCCCAAATTGGCCAACAAGGGAGCTGTCGTGTTCCACAAGAACAACGGAATCTAAGGAGGATTGTGAAAATCGACTACTAGAGTTTTTTTTGCAAATAGAGAGCAGGACTTTTATGAGAGAGGCATTATGAAGTTACATTTAAAACTGCGACAAATCATATAATAAAACTGTGCATATTTGGCCCCAAATTCCGAAGCATGTTAAATAAAGTCCTATAGTTCAAATAAAAATTAAGAATTTCTTTTTTTCCAACCTAATATTTTATCCTCTAAAAATTCGAAATAATAAATTAAGTCAATAAGGGTGAAAAATTGACACTTTTCTAAGATTTTGTATGTCTTTATATAAAGTCAATTCCAAACACGGACAATTGACTGCATAAAAGTATTACATTTCCTAAGATCTCCTGATATGGATTTACAGCCTCATAGTTTAGAAAATGAGCCTAACAACTTCAAAGTACATAAAAAAGTGGTGTTAGACCATAGGTGCCCATCAGTATACTTTAAAGTAGCTGCCTACTCACACGCATTGTTATGCTCTTTCAGTCAGTCGTTGTTTGACAGGCAACGAATGAACACATATGGGGTGCGCGCAGACGTTGTGTCCGCACAACTAGAAAATCAACGAAATAACACTTAGGGATAAAAGTGTTTCAGTATATTTGGATTTTTATTTTATTATTCAAAATGCGTTTTTTGTTTAAAAATTTTTAAAAACAACAGAACAATTGCTATTTTTTAAAAGAATTAAATATTTGATAATTATCGTAGTATTTAATATTAATATTTAATATTACAATATAATTATTATCTCGGTATATGCTACTTTATAATCTTTATTAGATTTTTGTGACATATACAATTTGTAATTCATATAAAAACATTTTTAATAATGATTTTAATTTATATAATAACAAAAATTAAATTCTTCCATAATTTTTCCGACCACCAAAATGTACACACAATTTTGTTCGGTACTGTTCTGTTTTCTCTCACACATACTAACGCATTTTAATTTTGGGCACCTATGTGTTAGACATATTCTGAGAGTGATGTAAATGATATTCGACCATATGATACCCTGCACAACTACCTCTGAGCTCTCATTTTCTACAAATCTATATTCCGAGCGTGGGTTATATTTCACATTAATTGGACTCTCATGACCGATTAGATGTCCACAGCTCCTAAAATTTGATCTTAATTATCATGACCGTCATTTGAATCAATTGGTCAAGTCGCCTTCCCCATGGAGGCTATGTTAAAAATATTGCTTAAAGTTGAATGTGATATGAAAGGAGATAATCTAGCCTCCGAAAACCAGTATTTTCCAATTATTTTACCTCTGTTGAAGTATTGAGTTGGGGTCTTGGAAAAAATCTGAAATATATTCTTTATATGAGAGTTATGTCAATACATAGTTCTTGACTGCCAAGAAATGTTTCATCCTATAATACCCTGAAATGCAAAACTACATCCATGGTTAGAAAGTCCGAATAGGGACCCTCAAAATATCTAAAATACATTGAAGATTTTTTGTGGAGACGTTTGTTTGAGAACCCAAAATAACAGTCCGTTCAGATTATTTTAATCTCTAAGAACCGAATTATATATTTACCTATATTGAAAATTATCTGTGATCCCGACATACAATATTTTACACACACATTTTAAAAAATGATGCTAGGGCCTTGGAAATAACAAAAATGCGCCGATGGCTTTATGTGGGTTCTACTATACAGCATAAAACCCGTCTATCCCGGTTCAGCAACAGACATCCTCAAAGAATTAATAATGCGAATCCGAATGACAAATTTGGTAGAAAAGTCCTACTCCCCTACTTTGGCTATTATGTCAAAATTCTGACCTATATTAACAAATTTCTTCGATGACTTCTTTTTGCCTCTGTGATCCCATTTTAACCCTTTGTGGCCCAATGTTGCCCACAGGCAACAACATGTTTTTGAGCTTATATTAAATATAAAATCGATTAAAAATTCGATTTTTTGGTAAAGTTATGAGCTTTTCAATATAGAGAAAATTGCAAAAATGTGTACAGTACTAATTTGTGTATACAGTCAAAATATTTAAATCGCTTCATATTCGAATTCGTCATCAGAAATATTTTTGATTCTTGTGAAAAATAAAATAGAATAATTTATATTGGACTTTTATGTTTCAGAAAGAATGTACTGTATCTCCCGAATGCAAGGATGTAGCGATGTCAAATTTTGTTCATATCTTATTTAGGATAGTTGCATTAAATCTATGATTACGGAAGAAAATTCGGGCACAAAGGATTAAAAACTACAGGCACTTAGGTTGAAAAATGCTATTACAAATTTTTCAGGTCTTTATTCTAAATTCTACAAATTGGAACGGTCTATTCCATTTTCTATACCAATAATCGTTTGAGAATGGCCATTAATGGTGGAAATTTTCGTAGATATACATTAAAATTGTGGGTCTCAGTGTCGGCGATCACCAATGCGGTCGATACATTTTTCCAGCTTTTTTTTTTGAGATCTGCTAAGAGTATATTGCAGAATAAGTAGCCTGATTCTATAATCATATATTCTAATATTTCATCTGTCAACACATAAGAACATAGGAACCCTCGTTATTATGTCCCTGTTTTGCAATACTGGACCCACTGTCTTATTATTATTTCAATTTTATATATTCCTGCTTCATCACAATACAATCAAATATCTCATCCTAGAATATTCCTTATATTTTATTTATTTTTTTCATACAACAATCAACTACATATACATATATATGGCTGCACATACACTCACATATACATGTCCTACACGTTATAGCAAACTTAAAAACCATAGAACAATACGAACTTAACAACTACGGAAATCGGAAATGGGTGAGATATGAACAATAAAACATCAATAGCGACAACAATAACGACAACAGCAGCAACAACAACACAAATTTAATACAGCCTCATATACATATACTTGGCTATAAATTTATATTGTTCATTGAGTGGTTGTTGGTCCGGAGGTTGCTGTTGTTGTTGTTGGGGGCGATTGGGAGGGGAGAGAAATCCTATAGAAAAAGACATAAAATAACACAAATTTGAATTCATTGATTGTTTTCATTGTTCCATTAGGAGGAGTTCTTTTTAACAATAAAACAACAACAATCGTCGTCGTTGTTGTTGTTGCTTTTACTGATGAAACATTTTACTACAATGTGTGTAGTATATGTATGTGTGTGTATACGTTTGCATATATGCAGCAATTTATTCTATGCTTTGTGAAATATTCATGACCAGCAGCTAGGAGCCATGAAGCACTACTACTACTACTACAACCAGCACCACCATCACATCGATGTATCGATGCGGGAGAAATCATTTCTCCATCTGTGCATTTTTGACAATCATTTATTGCATTCAATGTTTATCAGTTCTTTCACACACACAAACTGGAACATTTTTCATACATGCTCGTATTCACAAAGAGCTACCTCTGATCCAATGACACACAGAGTTATTGCCTATATATAAGTGTCTACACGCTTGTATGTGACACAATCTATAACACTCGCACACACCCACTCATTCACTCCCAGCATTTGGCAATATTTCTAAAACGGAACAATCTAAAACTCATTCAAATGACAAAAACAAAACAAGGGGAAAAAATCCAAAACTTTTAATCATTGTTCTGACAAAAATATTGACAATATTCAATTGTCAAATTGCGCTGTGTATATCATTCACGCTGTCGCTGCTCGCCTCTTGCTGTTAGCAGGTGTTTTCATTGTTCGAGCATTCAATTGGCAATTTTCAAAAAGTTTCGCTTGACAATTTCGTTTTTCTTTTTGATGTTGTTTCTGGTAATAGTTGAGTGAGAATTACAACATTTGTGATATGTTGATCAAAGGGGTAGGGTGGATGAGGGTTTAATAATTTAAAGAAATATTGCTAAAGTTTGCAGATTTATGATCAATTAAATTGAAGGGATGTAGAAAGAGAGATATTCGAGATAATAGGTGTGTGGCTTATGCAGCCATAACTAGAGATGGGCAGTGGATAAAATGTGTTTAATAGACAAAAAACCAGTAAGGAAAGTAGTATAGTCGGACTGGGCCGACTATATGATACCCTTCACGACTTTGGGTATATTCGAAGGAACATTGACATGAAATTGAAGGAAGGAACATTGACATGATCTTTTTCTATAAGTTAACCGACTACCATCAATCCCAACACATGTCATTCTGCAACTTACCTAATTTTGTAAATAGACTTGCCAGAGATTAATTTATACTAATTTCAGTACGTTGTGTCAATCGGTCTAGCTTTGGGTCTTAAAAATCGGACGAGAATATATATGGGAGCTATATCTAAATCTGAACAGATTTTCACGAAATTTAAACCGAATCGTTCTAGACTTATTTCTGTACGCTATGCAAAATTTCGTGCAAATCTAAGGATATATAGAGACTTTGGTGCACTATTTACCTAAAATCGGATGAAAGTATATATAGGACCTATATCTAAATCTGAACAGATGTTCACGAAATTTAACACTAATCTTTCTAGATTTAATTCAGTGCACTATGCCAAATTTCGTGCAAATCGAAACATATATAGGGCCTTTGGTGCATCATTTACGTAAAATCGGACGAAAATGTATATGGGGGCTATATCTGGATCTGAACCGATTTACACGAAACTTAACACACGTCATTCTACACTCAATTCAGTACGATGTGCCAAATTTCGTGTAAATCGAATGATATATAGGGACATTGGTGCACCATTTACATAAAATTGGACGAAAATATATATGGGAGCTATATCTAAATCTGAACCGATTTTCACGAAACTTAACACACATCATTCTATACCTAATTCATTACGCTGTGCCAAATTTCGTGCAAATCGAATGATATATAGACAATATTGATTCAAGTTTGAGGTTTTCAAAGATAACTTCGATATGTATAATACCCTTTATATTGACTAAATACGCATCTAAACCTATAGAATAACTCTCAAAACGTCTTCTGTTCTCCAAAGGCCTTCAAAATGGCCTTCTGAGCCAAAGAAATTCTCTCAAGAGGTATTACGCCCATAGAAATATTTTCACGATGTCTTCCATCTATAGAAAACCTCTCGTCTTCTTCCCGTAGGAAATATATCAATTGGTCACATTGAAAACCCTCTCAAATCTGCAACATTACCATCCGGTGCACCTCCTTCCACTTCAATATGCTGGCGATAATTTTACCACCTAAGTATTGACCGGTCATTATCAAAAGACCCATGCTTTTAATTTCATTAGATCTCCTCCTCCTGCTCCTATAAATTTTCGCCATATTATTGACAAAATTTTTGACCCATAGAACCATTAGAAAAACTGACAAAGCCAAAGGTTTTGTTTCATTTCACGATCCACAAATTTTCATATTTGGCCAAAATCTATCCTACATTTCGTGATGATTGGTAAAAACTGAGGTCTGTACTTTGAATACAAATTGTAATGGACGAATTCAACTAGTATAGATATGGCGATCGATATCCTAAAGGTGCGGAACTCATTATTATCTAGTGAATAAACATTCTCAAGGCAGCTACGTCCTTTTGTCAGGTCTTCTATCTTTAGAAAGCCTATAAAAATATATTGCAATTCATAGAAGACCTATAGCCAGTTATTCCATTTATAGAAGGCTTCAATTCTTTAGGGAAGACAAAATTAAACCTTTATAAAGTTCTAAGAGGCCCTCCCCAAAAGGCAGTCAACTTTAAAAATACCTTTCTTATAATTTTCTCTAAAGGTTTTCTATGTTTAGAGGTCACTGTTAATGTCTTCTTTTATTAAAAGTCCCTGTAAAGGCTTTATTTCAGCAAAATTTTCTTTTAATGGTTTTCTATCTAAAATAGAGTTCTTTTCAAAAAAAAGTACTTCCACAAAGTAGGTAGACATAATGTCATTGACCCTGCTAAAAATTTCAGGCAACCTGTTTAATGTCTTTATCAGACCACCTGTTTAATTTCATAAAATTGTTATTTCATGTCATGTGAACTTTCCACATATATTCTCTTGCTAACATCAATATTGAATTAAAATAAAACAAAAGAAAAAAACATGATTCTTTTCGACCATACATCAATATTTACTTTCCAATGCTGCTACATCTATAAATCTGTCTCAATATTGCCCATAACTAGAAATTTCTTGAAATTTTAGTTTTGGAGAAAAAAAACTTTTTTAAACGATGAAATAAATAGTTTGGAAACTCGTTTTTCTCATCAACATCAACGACGACGTCGTCATCAACATCGTATTTTTTGGACATACTATGTGTTTTATTGCAACAAGTTTTCGATTTTTTTTCAAGTAGGTATTCATGTTAATGGCACTTAAGAGGGGAGGGGCTGATCGGAGTGGAGGTGCTGGCCCCAGGGGAATTCGTACATAGCAAAGTTTTGTTTTTTTCTTATTGGAAAAAACATATATTTGAAGTAGTTCTTAATGATTTTTTATGGCCAAAGTGAATTTTCATGTTTCGAATAATAATAACAAAAATATAGTTTTTTTTTATAAGAAAACATAGAGAAACAATATGAGCATTATTGAGAAAAAAAATGAGAAATTTGTTCCCTCCCCAAATAACAAATGTATTTCTAGATCTACCTTGCCTGCACTGCTAGCAAACCAGCCTGCAGTTGGGAACCTGCAAACAACAACTTGAAGAAGAATAAAACAAAGTTGTTTTCCGAACTGTTTTCATTCTTCTAGGAAAACAGAAATCCAAACTGTTCAAATATTTTTTTTATTTTTTCTATTTTTGGAATGTTTTTCCCCTGCCAAGGTTCGATCAAAACTTTAATATTTTTCGCAAAAAAAAAAAAAACATACCGAAAAATGGAAACCAAATATAATAAAAAAATACTCTACGGATAGAAAAACGTTAAGGAAGAAAAAATAACAAACAAATCTATTATTTTGTTATAATATCCTTCATAGTTTTGCTGCAGAACCAAATGTTTGCTTCACTCTGCCTTTTTTCTCCGCAACCCCTTAATCCAGAATGAAAAAAAATCCACAATTCTTGGAAGAAAACGAACAAAAAATATTAAAAATCTCCAGCATTACTGCAGAAAATATTAAAATGCAGTACTTGAAATTGAAACAACCGAGAATTCTCAAACTCCCTTTGGGCCAAATAGACTTCCGCATTGTTGCAAGAAAGAAAAACAACAAACTGCAACAGTTAGCTCCGGTTACCAAACAATGGCAACAGCAGCATCATCCTTATCCCGTGCTACTCCTCCTGTCACTTAGATTTGCTTATTTTAACATATGGTAAGGAAGGAGAATACAATTTTGTTCTCCTCCCTTCTAGCTACCAGCAACAAAAAGCCTTCTCTAGGAAAAAAAGAGAAGACTTGAGTTTTTCTGAGATAGCATAGAATGAAATCCAAAGCTCATATTATTTTATTTTGATAAAGTCCTAGTAGCAGTAGTGGCAGTACTTGAATGTTTCAGTTGTTTCCTGTGTAACACTTCTCTCAAGAACACACACACACACATGCATTCACTCATTCAAAGTTACATATTAAATAAAATAAAATAATAAAAAAAATAAAAACACTAAGGTAACAAACAAAGCTTATCATTATAAAGATTTTAATAGTTGATTTGTTACAGGTAATCCTTGGAGAACGTTAAAGGTTTTGAAATGGTGGCAAGGCACCAGGGAAAAACCAGTAAGGAAAGTAGTAAAGTCGAAGTGGGCCGACTATATGATACTCTTCACCACTTTGGGTATATACTACATATGTATCCGAAAAGACGTCGCTGTACTGTTTAAAATTTAATCTCAATCAGAAACCCATTGATTATTTGGTGTACAATTAACATAAATAAGTCGAAATTATATATGGAAGCTAAGTTATATCTATATCTGAACCGATTAATTTATATTAACTTCAGTACGTTGTGTCAATCGGCCTAGCTATGGATCTTTAGTGCACAATTTACTTAAAACCATCACATCATTCTAGACCTAATTCAGTAGGTTATACCAAATTTCGTGCAAATTGAAAGATACATAGGGACTTGGTACACCATTTACCAAAAATCCGGTCATACTGGAGCTATATCTAAATCTGAACCGATTTTCACGAAACTTAGCACACGTCATTCTAGACTTAATTCAATACGCTGTGCAAAAATACGTGCACATCAATTCATTTTCAGGGACTTTGGTGCACCATTTACCTAAAATCGCAGCTATATCTAAATCTGAACCAATTTTCACGAAACTTAGCACACATCATTCTAGACCTAATTCAGTAGGCTATACCAAATTTCGTGCAAATCGAAAGATATGTAGTGACTTTGGTACACCATTTACCTAAAATCGGGCGATACTATATAGGGGAGCTATATCTAAATCTAAACCGATTTTCACGAAACTTAGCACGCGTCATTCTAGACTTAAGACAATACGCTATGCCAAAATTCGTGCAAATCAATTCATTTTCAGGGACTTTGGTGCACCATTTACCTAAAATCAGCAGAAACTATATATGGGAGCTATATCTAAATCTGAACCGATTTTCACGAAACTTAGCATACATCTTTCTAGACCAAAATTCAGTAGGCTATACCAAATTTCGTGCAAATCGAAAAATATCTAGTGACTTTGGTACACCATTTACTTAAAATCGGCAGAAACTATATATGGGAGCTATATCTAAATCTGAACCGATTTTCACGAAACTTAGCATACATCATTCTAGACCTAATTCAGTAGGCTGTACCAAATTTCATGCATATCGAAAGATATATAGAGACTTTGGTACACCATTAACCTTAAATCGGACTAAAATATATATGGGAGCTATATCTAAATCTGAACCGATAAGTGAGCTGTGCCAAATTTCATCCAAATCGGATCATAAATGCGACCTGTACTTTGTTTACAATTTAACATCAACAGACGGACGGACGGTCCAAAAAGATGTTTTTTGCACAGTGGAGTGCCATAAATCGACTCAGAAAGTGATTCTATGCATATTCTCAAAAGGAACCATGGGTCTATCTCGATTCCTTTTGCCTGTTACAAACATATGCACAAAGACATAATACCCTGTACCACAGTGTGGTGAAGGGTATAACAAAAAATCTGACACCATACTAGAAAATGATGCAATGATGCTTTCTATACTCGAACAATCCGGAGTGCCATATTACAACCAATTCGATGTAACCGAGGAAAGGGCAGACGGGTCCCACCTTTGATTTGATCTAGGCCTGGTAAAGTTAAAATTTGGGGACAAATCGGGCACTCCAATCGTCTGATATTGGATATTTATAAATCCAATATTCGGCGAATGTTGAAATTTGTGTCCCTTTGTGACATTGTATTCGCCTGATATTCGATTTATAAATATTGAAAATTTTGACTCTTTGTGGGTAGGTACCAAAAGGAGTGGACCAATGAGTCCCATCTTCAAACATGATCTAGGTTTGGTAAAGATAATAGGTTGTACACATTTCGGTAAAATCGGATAGTCCGTTTGCGTGTTATTATAAAATTAATATTTAGAACAATTTTTACCATTTTGTGGGGGAGGTACCAGAAGGTGTGTAATAATGGGTCCCATCTTCGGACTTAATCTAGGCTTGGCAAAGATAATAGGTTGTACACATTTTCGTTATTATAAAATAAATTTTTAGCATAATTTTGATCATTTTGTGGGGGAAGTACCAGAAGGAGTAGACGGATATTCCCCATCTTTGAACTTAAAAAATGTTGGAAAAAAATATTAAGATGTGCAAAGTTTGCATGAAATCGATTACTTCCTTTGAGAGTTATCGTGCACACCAGCCAGACGGACGGATGAACATGTGTAAATCGACTCAAAATTTTCTTTAACGGATTTGGTCCAAAGAAACATGGGATCTAAATCAAATATTTCGACAAGGCACATTTTCACCGATATTGATAATTTTACATAGAGAAAGTTGACAGCCAATGAGAATACAAAATACCAAATTACAGGGGGTACCGATGTATGGGGCTACCCTAAAACTTGATTTAATAGTAATAATTTTAAGTACAACAATGTGCTATACGATGGAAACCCAAGATACAACATTACAGCCAATTTTAATGAAAATCGCATCAAAAATCCCCAAAATACCGAATATTGGGCGTATGGGGTTATATTGGGGCTACCTTAAATCGTGGACCAATATTTTCCATTTGCAATACTAAATAGCAATGTCTGTGCAAAATTCAGGGCTGCATATTGCGATCTTTATCGTGATTCACGCAGACACTCCACCTTATGGTGGTGACTTCCAACTGCATGCAAATGGTGCACCAAAGACCCAACGTTTGTCTGATAGCCACGAAATGTTGCATAGCGTACAGAATTAATGTCCGGAATGTGCAAGGTTTCTTTTAAATCAGTTCAGATTTAGATATATCTCTGATATATTTTTGATCGATTACTTTTATTGCCTTCGACACAAAATTTTGCAGAGTGTGCCGAACTAAGGATTGAGCGGAGCTGTATAGTCTGATGGGGCCTACCATATGATACCCTACACAACTTTTACGAAACTTTCTCTGGTTATATATTCTGAGCTTGGCCAATATTACGCAATATTTGCACCCTATTGACTGACTAGATGTCAACAAATATTTCGAATATTCAGTACACGAAGGCAATACTTGTACAGATTCCCTTTAACGTGGGTTATGTTGTGATGTTGAGCTTTCATTTGTAGCCTATAGATCGACTCGAAAAACACAAATAATTAAGTTTTCAATCCACTCCTTCATCCCAAAATTGTTATCTGATCATCACCGAAAATTATAGACGTGTCCTTGACCATACCTGGATCATCATGGAAAATTTCAATGCGCTAAGCGCTGCATTTTCGCCTTCTAGTGTTGTAATGGGTTACTAAATAATATTTTAATACGTAATACGTGTAAATATGTAAGTGTAACTCCCACAACCGAGTACAACGACAATATAATTGGTATCAATTTAAAGGCCAACCACTTCTCTTGGATATGTTGTCAACCTCTCGGGTCTATGCCCTTCAGGAGTAAATATATACGCCATACAATACAATTTCTTTCATTTTTCACACAAAAAAATAATGTCTTTTGCTTATTCTTTGACCCAATCCCCTTCTCTATGTAAAAGAGATATTTTGGCAATAATTGCGGCCTCTGGAGCGACCAGAAAAACCGATAAAAATAATGTTTTTGGTCCATGTCATCCCCTAAATATTAACCGATCTTTACCAAAAACAATAGGGTTCTTCAATGGGCCGAACCCATCCTACATGCAAAATTTCGTGAAGATTGGTCCATAACTGTGGCCTGTATAGTGTTTACAAATTATAATGGACAGACGGACGGACGGACATACATGTCTAGATCGACTCAGCTAGTCGAGATATGACGATCGGTATACTTAAAGGTGGGTCTATGACCAATATTTCGCGGCGTTACAAACTCTTTGGGCTGCACATAGCTATAATACCCTGACAACATAGTTGTGTAGGGTATAATGATGGAACAAACTCTCTACGTGTCAATTCTTTATTCGGTGAACTGAAGTTTTTTTTTATAGAAAAAACTGTTGATGTCCTGGGGATTTTTAGACAAAAAATTGCCTCAGCTAAACCTCATTAAATTCGAAACTGATGATTTTTTTCCTATAGAGGTTTGATTGCCTCAGGTGGACTATAATGAAGAATTCAAATTGAACTGATTTCATAGTAACTCTTTTCCTCTCCTACTAATATATATAGAAAATGTATTTTTAAAATTTCCTCTTCTATTTCCCCTTTAAAAATTAAAAAAATTCGTTCAAATCGACATCAAGAGAAAAAGACTAGTCAACACAAAGAAAAAGCGACATGTTTTCTATGAGTGTTCTGTAATTGCAGTAGTAGTAGTAGTGGTATACACTCATTATAACAACCATCATGCATTTGTTGTCGGCCATTATGTATTTTAGGTTATGAAGTAGACCATGTTAATTACTACGCTCAAGGCTACATCAATTGTTCTCACTTACGTAGGATGTAACTGTAAAACGAACAGAAAAAAGCACACACCAACACAGACACACACACAGAAAATGAAAAGGAAAAAACCCCCAACTAGTGATCTCAAAAGAAAGTGTAACCAAAGGATATTTCTTGTCCTTTTTTGTGTGTTGCGCTCTATTATAAACGGACAAAAGTGTGTGGGAGTGTGTGTGTGTGTGGTATGTGCTTACACATACTCACATGTGTGCATTATAAAATATTCATGCCAGAGAGTCATGTTTTTTTGCTTTTAATACTCACTCTTTATATTTGTGCATTTCCTCTGATTTTCTTTTTATTTCTTATTTCTTGCAGATTCACCCCGCTGTAAACCGGGCACCGAACAAACATCCATTGGCGCCATAAATATGCACTCAATACCGGTCAAATGTGAAGTTGATGCTGATCCACCAGATTCGGTGAAATTTAGTTGGACCTATAACAATACAAGAAATGTGTCACCCGTAAGTAGACAGAAAAATACTGAATGAATAACCTTTTTCTATGCAGCTGGGTCATCTGCTACAAAACGCACACACACACGTGGGCAAGTGTGTGATGCATGTGTGTTTGTGGAAGATAATTCTGTTTTCACATCATTTATATTTCCTTCCTCCTCTTTTTTGAAATTCCATCTAGTTGACCTCTTCAGTTCATGTGTGTAAGCAACTAGGGTGAACTTATTCCTAAGAAGAAATAGTGCATGACCCTTGAGTCCTCCGAACATATGACCATTTACCATAAATTTCCAAGCATTTCCATGGCCATTGTAACATATTAAAAATTGAGATCGACAGAGGAAAACTAAATTATGTGTATTGACCCTTTTGGTCCCCCTTTTTTACATTTTTGGCTTCTTAGAATATCAAATGACAGAATAGCAACTTATGTTCGGAATCCTTTATGGTATTTACGTTGCACATACATACATTCATTCATTCGGAGAGACAACAGCAAATCTATAAGCAATCAAAGAGCCTCTACAAACATTCAATGACACAGTCACATGCACACACACACACACACACATCTCTATGCTCCTTTCGCACAAATCCCCTAGAGTAATGCGACAAAGAGCAGCAGCATCACAAAGTAGCACCACAAAGAAAAGTCAAAAGATGCTGCTGCAATTTCAAAAGGAAAATAAACAAACAAACAGACGAGAGGTTTTACTCATCATTCGATGACAATGAACGCAAACAGAAGTGAAGACGAGATTCGAAACGTACTAAGAACAGGATAAATGAATGTCTGCCGACTTTAGTTGCAAGTTTCTTCTTCTACTTTGCTAACAACAATTATTGAGTTTTGCTAAATATTTAATGAAAACATCGATGAAAACATAGTTGACTGACCAAAGGGCAAACAGGGGTTTCTCTTGATTCTTACTTTGTACAGTGAATGATAGGTATTTCGAAAATTAAAATTTCTAAGAATTTTGTTGTGGGATATTTCCATGGAATTCGCAATGCCGATATTTTTTTTGAAAATATATTTCAAAATTCTCATTAGTGGAAATTCTGTTAATGTGAATTTTTTTCCTTGGAATTATTCATGGAATATGCTATTAACAAATTCACAGTAAATTTCGCATATGCTGCTCCGAATATTATAAACAATTGAAAATATTGACCGCATCCTGTCAATAGTTCCAATGAACTTGTTTGTTTTGAAACAACTAATCTCTAAATTCTCCTATTCACGATGAGGAACCTTTTTCAATAGTTTTGAAATTTTAAATTAAAATTACCGATGGGGATATGAACGTAGTTTTGGAAATTTGTTAAATATGTGTGCGAAAAATACTAAATCGTACTGTAATCAGTACAGTTTGGATTTGGGTGAACCTATAGAGCGGGAACAATGAAATTTGAAGTCAGGATCACTGTAGGGGTGTGGAATTGGGGGTCAGGATTTAGTTTAAAAAAATAATACTTATGTGTACTAAATGCTACTAAATTTAGTACAATTTGAATTTTAGGTGAACCAATAGAGCTGGAATCATGAAATTTTGAGTTAGGATCACTGTTGAGATGTAAAATTGAGATATGTAGAAAGTTTTAGAAATGTGTACTATTGTGTAATAAATACAATTGAATTGTGGGTGAAACGATAGGGTTGGAATCCTGAAATTTTGATTTAGGATCACTGTAGAGTTGTAGAATTGGGGTATGTATGAAGTTTTGGAAATTCGTACTACTGTCTACTAAATTTGGTACAATTTAAATTGTGGTTCAACCGATAGAGTTGGAATCCTGAAACTTGGATTTAGGATCACTGTGGAAGTGCAGGTTTGTTGTAAGAAGGAGGTTTTAGAAATGCGTACTACTGTGTACTAAATTTAGTACAATTTAAATTGAGGGTGAACCGATAGAGTTTGAATCCTGAAACATGGATTTAGGATCACTGTGGTGGTGTATGATTGGGGTATGTAGGAAGTTTTGGAAATTTGTACTAATGTGTACCAAATTTAGTACAATTTGTATTGTGGGTGAACCGATAAAGTTTGAATGCTGAAACATAGATTTAGGATCACTGTGGGGGTGTTGGTTTGGGTTAAGTAGGAAATTTTGGATATTCGTACTACTGTGTACTAAATTTGGTACAATTTTTATTATGGGTCAACCGATAAAGTTGGAATCCAGAAACTTCGATTTAGGATCACTGTGGGGGTGTAGGATTAGGGTATGTAGGAAGTTTTGGAAATTGGTAGAACTATGTACTAAATTTGGTACAATAGGAATTGTGGGTGAATCGATAAAGTTGGAATCCTGAAATCCGAATTTAGGATCACTGGGGTGGTGTAGATTTGGGGTAAGTTAGACGTTTTGGTAATTTGTACTAATGTGTACCAAATTTGGTACAATTTGAATTGTGGGTGAACCGGTAGAATTTGAATCCTGAAACATATATTTAGGATCACTATGGGGGTGTTGGTTTGGGTTAAGTAGGAAATTTTGGAAATTCCTACTACTGTATACTAAATTTCGTAAAATTTTTATTATGGGTCAACCTATAAATTTGAAATCTAGGAACTTCGATTTAGGATCACTGTGGGGGTTTAGGATTGGGTATGTAGGAAGTTTTGGAAATTGGTACAACTATGTACTAAATTTGGTACAATTGGAATTGTAGGTGAATCGATAGATTTGGAATCCTGAAGCCCGAATTGTCGATTTGGGGTAAGTAAGACGTTTTGGAAATATGTACTACTGTGTACTAAATTTGGTTCAATTTTGAAATAATGTGTGCTAAATGGAACTAAATTTGGTCAAATTTGGATTTGAATGAACGTTTAGAGCTCGAATCATGAAATTTGGTACTAATTGGTACTCAAATATAATTTATGGTCTATATTAAAACAACATGTTAATACATGTTTAGGTATTTCCTACATTCGCTAACGAAGTTGCGGGCACATGCTAGTTATCAATATCCAGCCATTATTGTAATTCTATGTAATAAAACCTACTGGATTTCTTAAAAAAAATATGTGTTTTAGTTGTGTAAATATTATCGGAAATAATACGTTGGAGGTCATAGTGAAACATGGTGTACATAATAATGAACAGTTCGAATCTAAAAACTAAGGATATATTTTTTAATTGATTCATAGTAAGGAACTCAACGAACACAACGGCTAATACGAGTCCACTTATTATTGAACACTATGGACAATCTGTCCATAGTGTCTGTTCTTAATCACAAACACTCTAAACAAAAGAGTTCACAATGAACACTTTTATTTTATGAGTGTTATACTGAAAAGACTGATTCCGAATTATTAGTATGGTTCAATATTATAACCTTGATTTATACGGATTCTCATGAATTGTAATAAATTGAAATGCAATGCACTCTCTATTTAATGAGGAACATTATAACTATTCCCTAGAATTGGACAACTTTGCATTAGAAAATGTCAGGATCAAATAGAAGTAGGTGAGCAAAATAGAAGCTAGTACCGATCTTTGAACAAGTTCATTCCGGATAGACATAACCCGTTTCTAAACAAAAGAGTTCGCAATGAACACTTTTATTTTATGAGTGTTATACTGAAACGAGTGATTCCGAATTATTCATATGGTTCAATATTATAACATTATGGTTCATAACCATTCCCTAGAATTGGGCAACCTTGAACTAGAAAACGTCAGGATCAAATAAAAGTTGGTGAGCAAAATCGAAACTAGTACCGATCATTCCAATTGGAGATTATTTACTTTGAACAAGTTCATTCCGGATAGACATAACCCGTTTCAGAGTTTCATATTAACATGTACTGGGTAAAATTAGACTTCGTATTCATTTTTGGGCAAATCCCTATTTTTTAATGAATCGACAAAATGTTGTACCTCTATTTTTAAAAAAAATGAGAACTTGTATAATAAACAATATGATTTCAAATTGAATTTTAATTACTTATTTCAAAACCACTGTGAATACTCCATACTCAAATGTCTGGACTAATAACATTTGTCCAAGTTTTTCTTTTCTTTTTTTTTTTGGCAATTTGAAATAACCTTTTGACTTCAAATGCCAATACACAAGTGTAGCCCTTGGAATGTTTGCTGGCTGGCAGTGCACAAAAGTAGAAGTAGATGAAAACCCCCCCTCAGAGAGCTTACAAAAGTTTTGCAACAATATCAAAAGTGGTACAAAGAGAACAAAAAAAAAAACAACAACAGCACAAACAATCAAACAGACAGATAGACAAAGAGTCATTCATTCAAACATTCCTTCATACAGACTCAGTCTCAGAGTAGTCACCGGAGACATGTAGACAGACGGACAGATATATAGCCAGTCAAACAATTGTAGACAGCCAACTACCAGAACATGCATACAAATATACGTGACTTGGCTTGGGACCTAATCGAATTTTATAAATTATTTATAATCTATTGAAAAGTGGTCTTTTGCTCTACCCGAAAAAATATGATCAATAACCAATGTGAGCTTGGATGTGTCAAAGTGTGTGTGTGTGTATGGAAGCCATTCATGGGGTTATATTGGCTTACAAAAGGACTTGCACTTGTCTTTTGGCATTCAACCAATTGCCATTACTACATACATACACAGCAAATGTACAAGTGTGAGTGAGCACATGAATGGAAAAGGAAGTCAGGACCTCACGAGGTGTACCATACATTCTTCATTCATTCTGATGTTCGTTCATTCATTCATTGCACTTGAGTTCAACTCTCAATGAATTATAATGAAGATTGGTTTATTTGTCTAGCTAGTATATGTATACAAACACACATATATCTATGTGTGTATTTGTGTTTGTCATTCATACTTAGTTTTCAATACAATACAAAGAGTAAAACTATAATTTAACTGACACACAGACAACGAGAACCACGAGGACATCGGTGATGATGACAATTTTTCTGTTGCATCACAGGTGTGTGTGTGTGTCTATGTATTTGATAGCTTTTTTCAAACTTTCTCAGTATGTCTGAAAAGTTGTATATGTGTTTGTGACAGAATTGGTAATTTATTGTTAATGTCTGATAAATTTATATATTTATATGGCAACGATACGATACCAAGTGCACAATCGAACCAACCGAGAACCACTTGAACAACAAATATTTTTCTCTCCATCAAATATTTACTCTGAAGTGATTCATTTCGTTTTGTGTGTGTGTGCCACTGCAATTCTATAATAGTACCAGGATTCTTTGGATGCAATGGAATGAAGTTTTACATAGAAGTGGGTTAATGGGTTTCAGTTGACATATTCTGAAGCACATGGACGCATGGGAGATGTTGCTGGTACTTGTTGTATATTTTTCCATATTTAGATCTAATTAAGGAAATCCTTTTTGAGTAAAGTTTTCTCCTTTTTTCTCTATGTATTTGCATACAATTAAGGTTAAGGAGGATAAGAAGCATATTTATCATTATGTCCATTGCTGCAAACATATTCATAAAAGAGCAATTTGTCATATGTATATGGGAGTTATTTCATAATGTGCATATGGAAAAGCAAATTAAAAGGATTATGGTTGCCTTTTAAATAATGTACTTATTATAATGAATATCTGAATCAGAACTATGTTATTTATAATGAATTAAATCCAATGGTTCATACAAATGAACCCATCGATTCATAATGAATCCAGTAAAACATGGTTGCTTGGTTCCTACGGTTCATAATAATGAACCTAATCAATTGAATCATAACCCCTATTCGCATTCTAAATATTTTTAAGAGCATCTAAAGTGCCCGTGTAATGGATCAAGTGATCCACACTGTTTTGCACTTTCGTATTGATCCCGCTGTTTCTGTGGTTTATATTGAAACAAAGTGGGAGGAGTTCAAATTGAAGTGAACCCTGCGATTCATAATAACGAACCTTGATGTCCTAGATTAGCTTACTAATTGCGGGTATGAAACCATTTAAACCTCACCTTTTAAAAATTAAATTATGATTCACAATGAGCCATATGATCTATAATAAAATAGTGCATCTGAGGTTCACATCAACGAACCCAACCATTCATTTTGAAACCATTGACTCTTTTTTGTTCGAACTGTTTTACCTTCATAGCGATTCCTACGGTTCATAATAATGAGCTGGGGTCGTTCGCAGTAAATTCAGTGGTTATAAACTCATTGTAGCACCAATTAGTATTCTAAATACCTTTGAGCATCCTTGAAATGTATCCAGCAGCTCATATTATATCGTACACTGAATTCAACCCGTTCTGAACTCACGGGTTATAAATTTCAAGGATTGTAGGACATAATGTTGGTTCATAGAAATGAATCCAACGATTCATAATGAAACTTATCCGTTACAGTTGCTTTGTTCACATGGTTCATTTTAATGAATCCTTAAGAAAATCTAGAGCACTGAAGTTCAATTTTCTATCCGACCATGAATCCATTCTAACTTCAGTTAGTTCGTACTCTTTTGAAATGTCAGAACACCAGTGTAGCGAATCCTGCGACTCATTCTGAATAGAATGTTTTATTTTGAACACATTTTACTACAGAAAAGTATGATTCATAATGAACCCTCTGGTCCTTTCATAGTATACTCAGAGGTTCACATCAATGAACCCAAAAATTAATTTTGAATCCATTAACTAATTATTATTTAAATTGATTTATCTTCTTAGCGATGCCTACTGTTTCAATGGCTAGAAAACTCATTATAGCATCAACTACCTTTGAGAAAAGCAAAGTCATCCTTGAAATGGATCCAGCAGCTCATATTGAATCGTATTTTACTAAACTAAATTAAAATGATTCATATATGAAACACTATTTGATTTGTAAGTCCACAATTATTATGGTTTTAGATTTAGGTTCATAAATCTTCTTAGTCCACGATGAACGGTTCTACTGAACTTTTTAATAAAAATAGCATGAACAATATTATAGTTGTCTCGTGTTTCGTAGTGAACTTAGTAGTTCATGGAAAATATTATATTTTTCTGTGAATTATACTGAATTTTCTGTATTATGTGGTTCATGATACGATCTGAAAAACAATTATGTGATTCACAGTGGGTAAGTTTTTCATAGTGACCCCCGAAGTAATATATACTACATAATAATTCATAAGCGTTGTTGCAGATTATGATTCACGGCTTTAATTGAACCAAGGTTGGGCATGATCCCCATGAATCATGTTGCTCACTGTGATCCATTGTATATTCCCTAATAATGATTATTTTTCATTATTAAATATGTAGTAAATATGTTATCCTATAATTCAAAATAAGCCCAATGTTTTAAACAGGTTCATAATGAACGTTGTAGTTCACAAGGAACTGTAAACTCTCATGTTTCAATTTATTTTGAACAACAAAACATTGATGCCCATTTCGTAATATAGTAGGGAAAATTTGGATTCACAATAAAATATATTATTCATTACGTTGCCTGTCTTTCTTTCTAGTGTTCATAATAAATGCTCATATTCAATAAGAAACATTCTTTAGATAATTGTGGACACTTCAGTTCAAATTGAACCCCATGGTTCATAAAAGAGAGCCTCAAGTCAAATGACCATTTCTTAGTATTCATAATAGAATGAAATACAGCTCAAATGATAGTATTGATGAAATAAATTTCTTTTTTGGGACCTCGGAATATCTTAATTTCTGAATAGAATTAAAATGAATAAGGATTGAGGTTATGTAGTAAATTAATTTAACTTTTTTCCCTGTATGCCAAAGTTACTCAATGAACCCTTAATACATTTTAATTTATATTCTTCTTTGTTTGTTTCTTAATTCCAGGTCTTGAATTCGAGAATACAATCGAATGGTCTGGTGAGCACGGTAACGTACCTGCCACAAACCGATTCCGAACTAATAACATTGGCATGTTGGGCGAGTAATGCTGTGGGTCGTCAAACAACACCGTGTCTGGTGCATATATTGCCAGCAAGTAAGTATTTGAACACTTAAAATAAAATAAAAAATTATAATTAGTAACATATGTAACCTATTCAAAGGGTTTTCCCCATGACGAGATTGGGGTTTTGATAGTGGGAAATTCGAAAATTGACTTTAGTTTTAGAGTTGGACAATCTCCTTGCAAAAGTGGTATACATTTTTTATATATAATTCATTTAGTTCCATAGTCCGGATCATTGGCGTGCGTCAGTTAATTCGTTCAATGACGGGGAGATCTAAATGAACGATTGACTCAAATGGAACTAGAAGAAAGAAAGTAAAATGATTGAAAATAATGGAACTAGATGTACTAAGGAATAGGACCTAGTACCGGTTGTTCCTTTTCCAAAAAATCGTTTGAACTAGTTCCTTCCGCAATGACCGAAATCTATTAGTTGACTTCAAGTTGGTTGGTAAAAGTTGAAAACCTAATTAACGAAATCGAAAATAGGAAAATCGACATCTTCATCGAGAAAAGAGATTTTGGACACAATTCGTGACTAAGTGCCTATCGAGTCATAAAATTGTGTCCAAAAAACATCCTCTGTATCTACACCAGTACATGAGGATAAAACAAACTATTAATGTGAGCAAAGATCGCAACCATTGCAAAAATCAAAGACAAAGTTGTTTCTAGGCTCCGATAGATGGCAGTCCCATCAGCTAGGACAGGCTGTCGTGGGCCAGACTACAAAGCGATAGTTTTCGGATTCATATCTCATCGAAGGAGGAGACATTTTTTCAAAGCATGAACTTCAACATATGAGTATAACACAAAATTGGAAAGTCAAGAGATAGCGCCATCCAGAGTAAAATATGGCAACACTAAGTAAGCAAGGATTCCAACCAGTGTACAGAATTCAATTAAGTGTTATTTCTAGGCTACGATAGATGGCATTTTCATCATTTATAATAGGATAGAATAAACAAATCGCATACTTAGCTGGAATAACATCAGTGAAATTATCAAAATAATGAAATAATCGAGTAAGATCGGGATGCTTTGTGAGCAAAGAGTTCCGATACTGATACAAAAGGCGACTGTATTTAAAATCTCAAAAATGTCTATAAAGTTTCTATACCCAATGTGCTTCGAAAAATCGAAAATATGGGCCTATGTAAAAAATAAATAAGTCCTGTCTCATCGAAAATCCGAAATTGTGTATATAAACCAAAGGGGTACAATTTTATTGGCATAGGATATCCTTCAGCTAGGAGGTATTAAATCAATGGAAACTCCAAAAAGTCGATTTAGAGAACTTTGAAGTAACTGAAACTGGGCTTTATAAACAATTCTGAACCTTTATTCAAATTCTGCAATTTACTGAATGTGTTTTTATTTCTTTCCTTGCAGATCCACCTGAGGCGCCCAGGTCATGCGAACTCCGTAATGACACCGTTTTGGAAGTGGTTTGTGTTGCCGGCAGTGATGGTGGCCTGTCACAGTATTTCGTACTGGAAGTTGTTGGCGGTGATCCTTTGTTTGGGGGAAATGATGCAACCCGGAGTTTCAATGATGCAAATCCAGGAGAAAATGAAATTTCCACTATGAATGATCAGGTGAGACAAAGAAACAAAAGAATAAAAAATATTCAAAAAATTATTTCAATATTTAAAACAAATATCTACCGAAAGGAAAACAAAACAATAATCTCGCCCTCCATGTACCTGTGGGAAATTATTAACTTTTTATTTCAAAAGTTTTTTTGTATTTTTCTCATTTTGAATTATTCAAAATCTTCAAAAATGTTGACCTAAGGCAACAAAGTAAAAGAACAAAAACAGCAAGCAACGCAGTCCGTCGGTTCATTGTTCATTCGTATTTAATATTTATGGGATTTTATTTGTGTACGAAAATTTTGCTGTTCTGTGTGTGTTTGCTGGCCTTTTGTTGGGGAATCGTGGCCTTTGTATGAAGAGAGGGAATATGGTAGTTTGTAAATTGCTTATATTTATTCCAAAGTTCACCATGTGCCCCCTATCAACAACAAAAATGATCAAATTAATAACAAATGTAAAGTAATTCATAGTAAAAGTCCTACGGCCACTTCAGCCGGCCAGCCAACCATTCACCCAGTTGGCGAGCCAGCCACCGAAGCGTAAAGGAGTAGTAAATTTATTTGTTACCATTTAGTATTTGTTTGCCCAAAATTTCGATTTTGAGGGCAAAATATGAATGGCCATCATTTGTGTGTGTGTTGTGATTGTGAAATATTTTAGCATATTAACTGAAATTCGTAACGCATCAACTAACAGCTGAGAACACATACGCATGCCATCACCTCATCAGCCTGCCTTCTCGCCATCAAATCTATCCGGGGTCCTTTTGGGGATTTGTTTTGCCCATCAATGATGCCATTTATTTAAAACTGTTTGCCTTTTTAACTTGGCATATTCATATTCTAAGTTATAGTTATATTTGTTTTTGTACTCTCCACTCATTTTCAAGAATATTTTCAAAAAATCTTTGGGGGGTTTACATGCTTAGAAGATAACAAACAAACCAACAAAAACATGTCCAGAGGATATCACATTTGGTGCCGAAATAGTAAATTTCATTAAAATTGCCTATAAACTAGCAAGCCGAGCAGGAAAGCAGGCAGTCAGGCATGTGAACAGTTGCTTAGCAATCATCATTGCAAAAAGTTTTGAATATTTTTACCCAAAAAAAAGGATACTCATCGGTCATCTGTTCAAATGATTGCAGGATATTTTCTTTATATCTATCCCAACTATTCAAGTGTAGCATAGATATTCTATATTGCCATGGCAATCATTAGAATTCGTATAGGTTTGTGTGTATGTATTTGTGTGGAGATGTATGAGTCCATTTAGTTACCAAATGTTTTCAATAACAACATTACCATCAGGGATGGGCTGTATGGATATTCGATTAAAGTTTGTTATCAACATAAAGGGGGCTGAATGTCGAAAATATAATTTTGGTATGAAACATTTTTAGTGGGATTTTCAGATAATTAAATTCCTTCCTTCTTAGTCGACCTGCTGCAATTATTTGAAAACTAAAGGCCTTGATAATACTGTGATACAAAATCAAGCTCATGGTCAGCAGGTGGAAAATTCCTTCCTTCTTGGACGAGAGCCCACCCAAAATTGTTGTTTCTAGGCTACGATAGATGGCAGTCTCGTCACCTTGTACAGGCTGCTGGGACCAAAATCAAGCTCATGGTCTGCAGGTGGAAAATTCCTTCCTTCTTGGACGAGAGCCCACCCAAATCGAATAAGCAATCTGCAGCCGTTTTTTCAGGAAGAATTTGTTTCTAGGCTACGATAGATGACAGTCTCGTCACCTCGTACAGGCTACTGGGACCACTACAAACCGATAGGCCGCATACAATTCTTCAAAGTGTATTCATTGGCAATACTAAATAAGCAAGGCCGTTGTTTCTAGGCTACGATAGAAGGCAGCTCCATTACCTAGGACAGGCTAGTGTAAACCAATTATATACTTAGCTGGAATAAATCAAATATTGGCTAGTATCAAATAATCAAATATAAAATAATCGACTAAGATCACAACTTAACAAACCTAGAGAAATGGGACCCATCAGTCTACTGTATCCCATCAGTAAATAGGACCCATCAGTCTACTCCATTTGATCTGTTAAAATGTGAAAAAAATAAATCCAATATAAAACAACTTTAATTTCTGATTTTATAGATGGTGGGACCCTTCGGCGTACACAATTTGGTACCTGTCCCATATTTTTAAAAATTTGTAAATTGCATATAAAGAAAACGGAGAATCCGATTTGAACCATTGATTAGCCATTGTAATATTTTACCCCAACATACTTTAAATCCGAAGATGAGGTCTATATGGCAACATCTTTTGGAACTATACCACAGATTCTAAACTCTTTGATAAAAAAATAGAAATTTATTAAAGGATTCCATGGTTGACCTGACATAGATCCAAACCGTCTCATCTGAAAGATGGTTCACACTTTCACAAAAAAATAGAAAGAATAAAGGATTCCTAGGCAACCTATAGGGAGTCACAACTGGAAACAGGCTCTATAGAAGAGCTGGATATTTCCAGTAACCGATAGTCCATAATAAGATTTGCCAAGTTCAGACCACACATGATTTGGTTCTAAACCTACCTATTGGTAGATAGATACTCATTTGGATGCATAGGGAAAGATATACAATTCGTCCATAGATACTCCTTCCCTCCTGGTCGTCTATGGGTGGCTCTCTTCAAGTCGTCTATCTGAAGGCAATCACAATTGACTCTGTAGCTGTAGGACTGTAGGGCTGAATATTTCCTGTAAGCGATAGTCCACTTAATTTATTGTGAGTAATAGATTCTGCCAACTTCAGACCACAAAGGATTTGGTTCTGACCCTATCATTTATACAGGAAATATCCAGCTCGTATATAGAGAATCGTTTCAGGACAATTGAAACTCCCTTTCAGGTCGTCTATGGAGGCTCCATTCAGGTCTTATATGGAACCTCCTTCCACGACGTTTATAGATACTCATTTGGATGCATAGGAAGAGATATCCAACTCGTCCATAGAGACTCTTTCCAGGTCGTCTATGGGAGACACCCTCCAGGTCGTCTATGCAGCCCCTCTCACAGCAATTGGTTCTGACCCTATTATTTATAATAACCATATATTTAGTGGAACTATCGGTTACAATAAATCTCCAAATCATCCATACAGACTCTTTTCAGGGCAATGAAATTTCTTCAGTGGAGCCTTCCTACATGTCGAAGACGAGAGGCTATATAGAGTTTCCCTTCAGTTCCTATATGGAGCTCCTCCAAATGACGTTTATAGATACTCATTTGGATGCATGGGAAGTGATATCCAACTCCCTTCAGGTCTTCTATTGGAGACTCCCTTAAGATCGTCTATGGAGACTACCTCTAAGTCTGCAATGGAGGCTAGCACTAGGTTTTTGATTGAGACTACCTTCAGGTCAATAATTTTAAATTTAATAAAAAATTAGCCACCTCGATTTTATACATGGATTCCGTAAACCTTCAAAATAGCTTACGAAAATCAGGATAACTGAGGGCATTTATCTGTCGACAACACCGACTGACACTTTTGGCTTTAATTTGTTATTTTGTGTTCACATCATCCTACCAAAAATTATATCTATCTAACTCAAGTTTGGGGTCAGTCCCCATATATCCGCCTCTATAATCCTCCATTCTTCTTTGGCACGTTTTCTGCACCCAATTGGTTGTAATTTTGATATTTTGGCTTCTGAAAAATGATCAGATTGGTCCACTTTTTGGGTATGTTGAATGTTTTAGGCCCGACCCCCATATTACAGCCACTTAATTCGGCATTCCAGGTTTTTTGGTGAATAAAATACTTCTTCCCAGAAAATGTTTAATATAGGTCCATGCTCTTTAAAAGTCTAGGGAGACTACCTCCAAGTCTTCAATGGAGGCTACCACTAGGTTTTTGATTGAGACTACCTTCAGGTCAATAATTTTAAATTTAATAAAAAATTATCCACCTCGATTTTATACATGGATAAATGACATAGTCTGAGGGCATATATCTGTCGACAACACCGACTGACACTTTTGGCTTTAATTTGTTATTTTGTGTTCACATCATCCTACCGAAAATTATATCTATTAATTCAAGTTTGGGGTCAGTCCCCCATATATCCGCCTCTATAATCCTCCATTCTTCTTTAGGCACGTTTTCTGCACCCAATTGGTTGTAATTTTGATATTTTGGCTTCTCAAAAATTATCAGATTGGTCCACTTTTTTGGTACGTTGAATGTTTTAGAGCCGACCCCCATATTAAAGCCACTTAATTTGGCATTCCAGGTTTTTTGGTGAGTAAAATACTTCTTCCCAGCAAAAAGTTTAATATAGGTCCATGCTCTTTAAAAGTCCCGCAAAATTTTAGGTACGTTTGTTTAAAAATATACATTTTTATACCATTTGCTTTACTTTTATTTTACAAAAAATCAAATTTTTAGTTTGATCTCTGATCTGACATCGAAAACAAACGAATCAAAAATTCCAGAGTGTGTGTGTATGAGTCTCTGTCTCTATGTGATGATGTGTGTGAATATATGCTGCAGGGAGATAGCATATAACCGAAAAACTTTCTAATAACATTTTCAGGCATGAATAATTATTTTTCTGGGAAACAATAGCAGCAAAAACAACAACAAAAGTTTTAGTTTTTGTTGTTCTAGGTGAAATGCATATTTCTTGGACATGGATATGTTTATGTTTTCTCCAAACTATCCTGCTTGTCCCTGTCTATTATCCTGGCCACTGCTATATATTGGCTAGCCTTACTTAACTTGGGATTTATTTTCATAAATCCCAAAAATTGGAAGCAAAGTTTTGTTAACGTTGTTGCTGTTGTTGTTATGTTGTGTTCCCTTTTTCGTATGGAGGGTAGAAATTGTTTTATTTTGTTTGATGCTTGACTGAACTTTGACGTTCAAACTTAGCTAGACACTTTATGCTTGAATTGTTGTTTGGAGAGGATGTAGTACCAAAAAAATGTTGATGCTCCAATCCTAGTATATTTTTTGTATATCGGAACTATGTCTAACCATATTACCATTATTTTAGCTAATAGCCATGTTTTAGTTAATACTAAAATCTTTCTCTTTTTGTTTTCTTTCTGTTTTGCTTTCGTTTCAGGCAACATCGGCACCCATCTTTCGTATGCAAGAACCTAATCCCCAGTTTCGTTTAAATAACTTAGAACCCGGTCGTGAATATCAATTTCTTGTCTATGCTGTTAATGCCAAAGGCCGTAGCGATCCACCAGTGGTAATCGAACGAGTTCGTGTGGCTGCCCAATTGGGGCCATATGGTAAGTTATGTAAGTACATGATTTTTATTTTATTATTTTTAAGTTTGTTTGTTGGTTAAGAATTTATTACACAGACGAATACATACCGATTTTGGGAAACGTAATTTTCTACAAATTTGATTTTGGAGGTCTTAGAAACAAATATTCAAACATTTCTGAGTCTATTAGGGCCCTTGACAAAAGGACTTTCTTAAAAATATTCTCAAAATTCCAATGGAGGTCCATAATAGATTTTTCCTTCTAAAACTTTCCATTGGATATACTTAAAAACTATCCAAAATTTCTATATCTATAGAGCTCCTAGAAAGCATCTTCCAAAACGTCGAAGACTATTGGAGATCCTATACAATTTTTTAGTAATCCACAAATTTTAGACAAAATATTATAAAAATTCTAAATGAAATTCCTTGACCAATTATTCTAAAAATGTATATGGAAGTCCTAGAAGACACTTTGCAAATGGCATAAAAATTTCAATGGAGGTCCTTTAATATAAATTAATATTCTATGTTATTTAGAGGACCTCTACAAAGCATTCTTAAATTTCCAATGAAGGTCCTTGAAAAAATAATAAAAATTTCAATTGAGGTTCTTGAAAAATAGTCTAAAGAATAGGAAAATAAATATTCTAAACATGGATGTCCTTGAACAATCACTTCAATGGAAATCCCAGAAAAATATTTATACAAATGCAAACGGAGTTCCTTGGAAAAAAGTCTCAAAAAATTTTTTTAAGCTCCTGGCTATGAAAGTTCTTGACTAAATATTCTAAAAATGCCAACGGAGGTCCTTAAAAAGCCTAAAAAATCCAATAAAGGTACTTTGCAATATTTTGTAAACATTCCATTGAAGGTTCTTAAAAATCCTAAAAATTTGAGATCCTTTTTTTGTTTGACAATCCTTGCAAAATATTCTTTAAAAAATCCACGCTTATTTGTCTGACAGTCCTTGCAAAATATACTTTAAAAAATCCACGCTTATTTGTCTGACAGTCCTTGCAAAATATACTTTAAAAAATCCACGCTTATTTGTCTGACAGTCCTTGCAAAATATACTTTAAAAAATCCACGCTTATTTGTCGGACAGAACTTGCAAAATATTCTTTAAAAATCCACGCTTATTTGTCGGACAGTACTTGCAAAATATTCTTTAAAAATCCACGCTTATTTGTCGGACAGTACTTGCAAAATATTCTTTAAAAAATCCACGCTTATTTGTCTGACAGTCCTTGCAAAATATCCTTTAAAAAAATCCACACTTATTTGTCTAACAGTCTTTGCAAAATATCCTTTAAAAATCCACGCTTATTTGTCTGACAGTCCTTGCAAAATATCCTTTAAAAAATCCACTTATTTATATGACACTGCAAAATATCCTTTAAAAAATACACGCTTATTTGTCTGACAGTCCTTGCAAAATATCCTTTAAAAAATACACGCTTATTTGTCTGACAGTCCTTGTAAAATATCCTTTAAAAAATCCACTTATTTATATGACAGTCCTTGCAAAATATCCTTTAAAAATCCACGCTTATTTGTCTGACAGGCCTTCTAAAATATCCTTTAAAAAATCCACTTATTTATATGACAGTCCTTGCAAAATATCCTTTAAAAAATACACGCTTATTTGTCTGACAGTCCTTGCAAAATATCCTTTAAAAAATCCACGCTTATTTGTCTGACAGTCCTTGCAAAATATCCTTTAAAAAATCCACGCTTATTTGTCTGACAGTCCTTGCAAAATATCCTTTAAAAAATCCACGCTTATTTGTCTGACAGTCCTTGCAAAATATCCTTTAAAAAATCCACGCTTATTTGTCTGACAGTCCTTGCAAAATATCCTTTAAAAAATCCACGCTTATTTGTCTGACAGTCCTTGCAAAATATCCTTTAAAAAATCCACGCTTATTTGTCTGACAGTCCTTGCAAAATATCCTTTAAAAAATCCACGCTTATTTGTCTGACAGTCCTTGCAAAATATCCTTTAAAAAATCCACGCTTATTTGTCTGACAGTCCTTGCAAAATATCCTTTAAAAAATCCACGCTTATTTGTCTGACAGTCCCTGCAAAATATCCTTTAAAAAATCCACGCTTATTTGTCTGACAATCTTTCTAAAATATCCTTTGTCTGACAGTCCTTGCAAAATATCCTTTAAAAAATCCACGCTTATTTGTCTGACAGTCCTTGCAAAATATCCTTTAAAAAATCCACGCTTATTTGTCTGACAGTCCTTGCAAAATATCCTTTAAAAAATCCACGCTTATTTGTCTGACAGTCCTTGCAAAATATCCTTTAAAAAATCCACGCTTATTTGTCTGACAGTCCTTGCAAAATATCCTTTAAAAAATCCACGCTTATTTGTCTGACAGTCCTTGCAAAATATCCTTTAAAAAATCCACGCTTATTTGTCTGACAGTCCTTGCAAAATATCCTTTAAAAAATCCACACTAACTTTTCGGACAATATTTGCAAAATATCCTTTAAGAAATCCACGTTTATTTGTCTGACAGTCCTTGCAAAAAATCCACGCCTTATAAAGTCCTTAAAAAAACTTGGATGTCCTTTAAAAATATATTTTTAAAGTAATCCATATTCTTTTATGATATCCTTGTACAAAATTCCACAACTTTTTAGGGTCCTTACAAATATTCATGACTTGCTATGGTATTTGCCTATAAAACACCACTAAATAATTTCCGATTTTGTATGTGATTCCGTAATTCTATAATTAAATTAAGCTATTCCAAAGCTTTGTACACACACATGGGCCTGCATTTGGCAACCAACAATTAAAAACCAATTAAACCATTATGATTTTAATATAAAACTACACAATCATTTAATCATTTATACACAATATTTTGCAATATATAAATTATTAATTTCCGTGTGTAAAATTCACAAATCCTAACTTATATTCCGCAAAGGTGTAACAGATTTCATTTTTATTCCTATTCCAACGTTTCAAATAAAACAATTAAATTTCCACTTAATTTTGAATACATACACATATCCATGTGTGTGTGCGTTTTTGTGTTATATGATTTTTTAATTATAACGCTCTTAATGGAACACTTCTACATCATCAGCGGTGAACAAACAAAACACACAGAGAAAAAAATCAAAATTTTAGCTTTGTTCCATTTTAATGAAAAGCCTGTGTAACCTAAACTAAAACACAATTTTATAATAGTGGTAGTTTGTGTGTGTGTGCGTGAATGCTTGTGTGAAATCCCATATTACTGAATTACTCAGATTTCGTGCTGGTGACCCCAAAAAAATCGCATTTCAACTACATAAGCTGGTAATAGGATTCTATAGGTTTTATACATAGACAGACGATGATGATGCTGATTTACATCTGTATGTGTATACGTATGTGTTGGTGTGTGTTTGCATATGTTATTAAAATCTTATTTTACTTCATTTCATTTCACAATAACTACATATGTACTATATGATGCCTACACATACATACCTGTTAAACAAACATACATACGTAACATATATTAGGGTGTTAATTAATTAATTTTCAATTAAGCTTAAAACAAATTCATTAATATATCTTAAACAATGGAATTTAATGAACTCATTTTTTACCTTTGTTTTTTGTCTTTGTTTTTATTTTTTGTTATAAGATTTTGGTTTGATTTAATCCAATAAAAATCATATGGGTATTAATTAAATTTGTAAGCCCACCTAGTGTTTAGTTATACAACAGCTTTGTCTTTTTCAAATATGTGTAGATGTATGTACGTCAATGTTATATTTATATATGTGGGAGTATATAAATTTATATATATATATATATATATATCATTATATGATTATTTATATAAAATGTGTGATTTAAGTGTGATTCAATAGGATTAAATGTGTAACTACATGTGAGAACACACACAAATACATACATCTGTTGATATATTAGATTGGTTGGCAATTTTTTCGATCTTCCATTTCCAAAATGAGTTGCCTATAATTGATTATATTTCAAGATTATGCTGCAAGGACAAGATGGCATATTCCAGATAGAAGAGAATTACCGGTAATGGTGATGTTTTTCCTGATAGAGGATTATTTAAATAAAACGACGAATATTAAAAATCCATGTTAGACATTTAGAAGGTGTTTCTACAGTTTTCAAAAACCTCTATTGGACCAACCTTTTTAACAAATGTAAATGTAAAATTCATTTTATCCCTCAAAGTACTTGGCTTACTGACAGTATATTCGGATGGGCCAAACATATGATATCCTACACAACTACTATTGAAATCTAAATTTCGATGGAGCTAAATTCTGTGCAAAATTTCGTGATATTTGTGTTCTCTTGTGTGGTAATGCCAATATCAAACCATATTGAAATATGTTGACCCCTTTTCAAACTTTAATATATTTCCATATCGGTCACTTTATATCACATCCATTGAGTTCAGAGTAAATGACAGGATAATACGTATATACCGCAATTTTCCCATTTTTTCCACACAACAGTATCAGTACATTTTACCGCAAAATACTGAAAGATCATGATCATAATAGTTATGGTGGTTTGTTGTCTGGATGCGCTTTTCCCTGTAAAATATTGTTACCTACCATTATAGGTGTGGTCTTTGGCCAGAATCGGACCTATATTAAAAATTTTGTGAATATATTTCTGCCGGTACTTTGATTACTTTTTTTCAGATATAGGTGGGATCAGAACACATATTATTTCATGGAGTATCAACATATTGGGTACCGATAAGTTGAATAGTGTATTTCCGGGTTTCAAAATGCGATCGAAATCTAAAACGATATTTTGATTTAGTTCCTTAAAAAGAGTCCATATTACGGCATTCTAAAAATTCTGTCAAATTTATCATATCTTTGAAGCTTCAGATCCGAACCTTTAACTCGATATAAACCAAAAAGACTCAATGAAAAACATTATCTAGTTGAGCTCGTCTTTGAATCACAACTACAAATATATGTATTCGACTATAAGCTATACGTTCCGGTCTCCATGTAATTTTTAGACAATACAACCTGACATCTTACTTCTTCCCTAAAGAAGATATGCTGACACGTCAATGTATCTATAGAAAAGAACCACTGACACTTGAATCTATAGAAGTGACCTCTTGACACTTCAGTTTGTATAAACGCAGGACGCTCTCTCACTTCAGCTTGTCTATAGACAAGACTCCGTGACACTTCAACTCTATAGACACCATTACACTTCACCCCCTCCATAGGCAAAATTTCGAACACTTCAGCTCGTTTAAACACATGCGTTTATAAAAACGACTTTCTGATACATCAGGTTGTCTATAGACCAACAAATCCAAAAGTCTAAAGACAAGACGTCCTGACACTTCAGCTCGTGTAGAGACAAAACTTCCTGATACTTCAGTTTGTCTATAGGAAAGACTACCGACACTTCAACTCATCTGTAGCAAAGACTCCTGATAGTGGGTCGCATCTATAGGAAAGACATCCTGATATCTTACTTCTTCCTGAAGAAGACTTCCTGACACTTCAATATATCTATAGAAAAGAACATCTGACACTTGAAATTGTCTACAGACAAGACTCCCAGACCGTCTTTGACAGTACTTCCAAACACTTATGATCGTCCATAGACAAGACTTCCTCCTCTATAGACAAGACACACTGACACTTCAGATCGTCCACAGGCAAAACCACTTGACACCTTAGCACATCTATGTACAGGCCAAACCTGACAATTCACTTCTAATGCCACTTCAGCTCGTTTATAAACTAGACACTTCAGCTCGTCTATTCTCTGACACTGTTTCTATAGAAGACTTCCCAACACTTCAGCTCGCCTATAGACAAGACTCCCTAACACTTCATCACGTCTATAGACAAGACTTCCCGACACTTCAGCTCGTCTATAGACAAGACTTTGTTCCTCACACTTCAGTTCGTCTATGGACAGGCCAACCTAACACTTCAGCTTGTCTTGCCAATCGACAAGACTTCTTGACACTTCAGTTCGTCTTTAGACAAAACTTCCTGACACTTCAGCTCGTTTATAAACAGGACACCAGAATCTCTTAACTCTTTCCTGAAGAAGACTTCCCAAAACTTCAGCTCGTCTTTAGACAAAACTTCCTGACACTTCAGCTCGTTTATAAACAGGACACCAGAATCTCTTAACTCTTTCCTGAAGAAGACTTCCCAAAACTTCAGCTCGTCTATTGGCAAGACTTTCTGGCACTGTATTTCCATGTCTTGAAAAAATACACCCTGTTTTCAGCTCGTATATAAACAATTTCTGGTTTATCTATAAACCCCATTTGACGTTTGTCTTTTATAATGAATTCCTGGCCTACATATCTATTAAAACTACCCTGAGTTTGTATATGAAGTTGCCATGGCCGATTCCGATTTATATTAAAGTTAAGGTCATACAAAAAGACACATTCATTTTCGTTCTACCAATAGTTCGACTACGAAACTCTCATCTTTAATTCGAGCCTTCAGCCCACCGACTCCCTTGACCATCAGATCCTTCACCCTCTTACCTTCAACTTCAGATTCCATAATCTCCAGTTTTTTCATATCATTTTCCATTAGTTCGACTCTGAAACTCCTATATTTAATTCGACCTTTTAACTCGTGTACTCCCGTGACATTCAGCTGGTCTTATGCGACTTGGTGATCCTTCAGCTTGTTCATGGGCTGTGTATAAGAACTCCCTAGCCCTGTGGTATTCCACTCTGATTTTATGGTCTTCAGTTCGTCTGTAAAGCCTTCATCCCATTGAATTAGTTTATGGAAATATCCAGTTCATACCTTCAGATCTTCTATATAAATATATAATTCCTGGACATTTAAAACATCTATAAAGTCCTTCTTACCATAAGGCTCGTTATGGTGGCTTCCTAATCCCTAAGATTGTCCATATAGTCTGAGTGGACATTTTTATAGGATATTTCCTCATTTCAACTTATCTTTTAATATTTCCTGGACATTTAGATCATCTATAAAGACTACCTTACGCTTCAGCTCTTGTAGTTTGACTAGAAAAATCCTCATCTTCAATTCGACCCTCTAGCTAATATACTCCATTGACCTTCGGCTTTGGGAACTTCAGCATCTTTGGATACTTCGTGTCCTTCAACTTGTCCTTCAGCATTTCATAAAGATTCCTTCACCCTTAAACTTGCCTATGGAAACTTTTGTATGCCTAAGATTGTCTATACAGACTTAGTGGGCATTATTATAGGCTATTTCCACCTTTCAACGTATCTTTTAAGATTTCCTGGACATTTAGATCATCTATAAAGATTACCTTACCCTTCAGCTCTTTTAGTTCGACTAGAAAAACTCTCATCTTCCATTCGAGCCTCCAGCTAATATTCTCCATTGACCTTCGGCTTTGGGAACTTCAGAATCTTTGGAGACTTGATGAACTTCAACTTGTCTTTCAGTATTTCATAAAAAATTCTTCACCCTTCAGCTTGCCTATGGAAACTCCTATCCCTTGAGTTTGTGTACAAAGGCATACATAGCCTTTCAGCCCTCCATTTGGCCATTTTTATCTGATTTTTTAAAAAATATTTTTCCAGGACTATAAGAGGAGTGGGTTTTCTTAAGAAATTTTTTCCAGGAAAATTAGAGGCGTGGATTTTCCCAGGATTATATGTTCGTAAATTTGTGAAAGAATAGTTTTAAAGAATCACGTCGCATATATATTTTTTTTTGGAGAATATTTTTCCAGGACTATAAGAGACATGGATTTTTTTAAATAATATTATTCCCAGGACTATTAAAGTCGTATATTTTTTAAAGAAGAGTTTTAAAGAATCGCATCATAGATTCCTGAATATTTTAGACATTATTTTTTCCAGGACTATAAGAGGCGTGAATGTTTTCGATTATATTTTTTCCAAGACTATAAGAGAATAATTTTCTGATTGTCCTTTTATGTTTACTTTAAAAATTCCCGCGATCTTACCGAATGTACATTCAATGTGAACGATCATATCAAATTCAGTTCCGATTTTTTTTTTTGTTCAAATTAACGATTATTCAGAAAAAAATCGCTAAAAAATTACCCTAAAGTTTTGCCACTTCGTGTGGATACCTCCCAATTTTTTCTAAAAAATATAAATTTTATAATTAGGTCTTCATGAACGATTTTTAATATTTTTAAATGTAGATATATAAAATTAAACGACCCACTTTAATATATTTTTAATTATGTGTGTGCACTAATTTTAAGTAGATTTGCAGCACTACAACTACACTACTCACCTCCACCCCCAACACCACACAAATAAAGGTAACATTATATAAAACATGTCTCGGCATTGGACCGCACATGTGCACTCACAGAAAGCGCGAGCGTAAACAACCACCAATCAGTCTCGTTTGAGCTGTTGATGAAGGTGGTTGTGTTGTCGCTTGTTTTTATGTGATCGTAGCAATGTATTATTGCAGGCGAAGTTTGTCGAGAGAACGAAAGTTACTCTCGCACACTTTGTGTCTGTGTGACCAAACAAATGCATATGTATATGTGCCGACCGCTGATATAAAATGAAAATATGTATGTGTCTCTGTGTGTGTGTGTGTGCAAGTATGTGAAACCATAACAGTAACCCCAAAATTTCAAATACATTTGATATAAATGGGAAAATCTTTCCGGCAAACACGCAGCATTCACCATAACAACAGCAAGGTCTAAATCTCTAGAGCTGATGTGTATGTGTGTGGGAGGGGGTGTGTGTGTATGTGTTTGGGGAATCAGTAGAATATGGGAGGCGTAACACGTGTGCGAATAAAAACTAAAAATTTAAAAATAATTTTTTAATCACAGCGACAACAATAACCCAAAAAACTCAAAATTGAAGTTTAATAATGGAACGAAAATCTGTACATGTCTGCACACACACAAACACACACATGGCGAGCCTTTTCATAAAATACCGGAAAGGAAACATAATGCAAGGGACAATGGCAAACCGGAAATCCAAAGTAATGCCATTGTTCCTGCGCAACAATAATAGTCTTCGACAGTGTGTGTGGGAAACTTTTGTTTCCAGCACTTTGTCCTAAATGCTGGAGTGTGGTTGTGTTGGTGTGTGTGCGTCTGGCGGATATGTCTAAAATTGCTTTTCACCCACTAAATCGTTAAATTACCCTTATGGTTTGAACTAATATGTTAAACTCTTTTCAAATATTTCCCCCTCCCCTCCATGGCGGATTAATTTATCAGGCACATTTCCCTTGTCCCGTTTCGGGCTTTTAATTGTTGCCCATGGCCCATGGAGAACACGTGAATTGTAAATTTTAATTTTGATATAACAAACTGTTTCTGTCTAGTCCCGTTAAAAAATATCAATGGTTGTGGTAATAACCAATCGTTGCCTATTACAAACCATATGCCTTTATTCCAAAGCGTTCCGAGGTGTTGAATAGCATTCCGATGGAGGTGGGAGTAGGATTCTAGGTTTGTATTTTATGCCATCACAATAGCACGTTCCCGTAACATAAATTCACAATGTTTTAACCTCAGGCTGCAAACAATGGTTTAGATTGCTTCGCCAACAAAAACAACAACATAAAACCAAAAACAACAGTCATCTCGAACAATAGGAAACCTACAAATATATATGTATCGGCCATATTTAGAACAGCAAAGCAAAACGACAACATATTTAACAATCTATTTTATAGGGAGTGGGAAATATGAGGCAAACTACTAGGATATTGTTTCCTAAATAGGATAACCAAAGTACCTGCTGTTCAAATGACGTGCAAAAAATTGACTAAGGCTTATTCTACAGTTGCAGATATTGGGATTACAAACATGGAGAGAAAAATAGTATGTAAAAAGCAAATACTGGATTTGGCAGGAGGTTAAAATATTTACTTTATTGGTGTAAAGGCCTAAACAATTTGTACGAGAAAAGAAAAAATATAGAGCAAGAAAGTTTTCTTATGAAAAATGGAAATTGGTAGAGTGAAGAACTAAAATAATGCATCGAACCTATGATGAAGCTTATTTTTAATATTTTGATACCTAAAAACAGCTGGCCCTTTAATGGGGAAATGTTTAGATATGGATCTATATTTACATGAGACCTACGTCATAATATTTACCTGTATTTCAATATATTTATGCTAAGAGAATATGGAAAATTGCTATCAAAAAACACAAACAAGAAAAAACGTCATCTAGATTGAATTTTTTATGCCCTCTACCTAAAATCAGTCGAATGTTTTTGTAAAGGCAAATTTCTCCCAAATGAAAACTAAATACCAAACTGCAGGCACTTAGTTTGCAAAGTAGGACTACAACCTTGAACATACCTAAAATGATACGAGGCGGGATGTGTAGAAACATGCCCTTATATTAAAAGAGGTCCCCGAATGACAAATTACAGCCACTTCGTAGTGGTTATACATTGTCACCATCAAAATACCAACAAAGGGGCTGGATCTTTAGATGTGGACCTTTAAATTTAGATATATCGATAGCGACTACACGTTGTTATTGACCTATATAGGTAATTCTAGTATGGAAGATTTGCTACCTAATTCGGCTAACAAGTGGCCAGACTCCTCAAAATATACAAAGTCAGTTAGTAGGGTAGACTCTCGGAAAGTTTGAAATCCCTAGCTAACAATTTTATTATAATGCCACTCTGATTTTATGGTCTTCAGTTCGTCTGTAAACCCTTCATCGCATTGAGTTAGTCTATGGAGACACCCAGTGATAGTTAATTCTTTCAGATCCTCTATATAAATTTCCTGGACATTTAGAACATCTACGGCTCGTTATGGAGGCTTCCTAATCCCTAAGATTGGAAATTTTTATAGGCTATTTCCTCCTTTCAACTTATCTTTTAATATTTCCTGGGCATTTAGATCATCTATAAAGACTACCATACCCTTCAGCTCTTGTAATTCGATTAGAAAAACCCTCACCTTCAATTCGACCATCTAGCTAATATACTCCATTGACCTTCGGCTTTGGGAACTTCAGCATCTCTGGAGACTTGATGACCTTCAGCTTGTCCTTGAGTATCCTTGAGTATTTCATAAAGATTTCTTCATCCTTCAGCTTGCCTATTGAGACTCCTATTTTCCACCCGATTAAAAAAACATGTCAGAAATCAACACAATGAATGGGGACTGTAGGTGATAATTGACCGATATAGGTAATTTTGATGTGCCAAGTTACCAAATTCCTCAAAATATCGAATGTCGGATAGTAGGGTAGACTATCAGAAAGTTGGAAATCGCTAGCTAACAAACTTATTTTAATGCACGGGTTTATATTTTACAGAAGTTTTTTGATGTAGTATTTACAGTCCACTTCGTAAGTATTTATTTTATAGAACTTTTCAAACTTTACGACTGAACATGTCCCAGTCTCTCTATTCTTCTTAGCAACGTCTAAAATTGGGTCAAAAATTCTCAAAATACCAAAAATCGGAAAGTGCCCTTCTTTTGGGGCTATATCGAAAAGGGGAGCGATATTTATAATTTTTGGCAGGGAGATTTGTCTACTCTAAGATAATACGAAATATAAAATTACAAACAGTCCGCTTGAAACCCAAAATACCGAACAATGCCCAAAATGCCGAATAATGAGGTTACCTTTACATTATATCTACCCGGAAACATCAATACTGATAAATTTTGGTACGGAGATTGTTTAACCAATGATAATCCAAAGCACCAGATTACAATCAATTCGTTGGGATAAGGTCCCCTAATTATACATAATGAACGGTATTGTTGCATAGGTCTTACCCTGAAAATTTTATCAATAATTTTCAATGTTGCTAGGGAGAATTTCTATCCAATAAATATCCAAAATATAATATAATTTCGTGAAAAAAACATGCCCTAAGATCCCCAAAATACCGAAATTTAGGATATTGTGTTTTTAGGGGGGCTTCCCTGGGCCAATTTTCATAAATTTGGGTAGCGAGATTTTCTACTCAGGTTGTGAAAATTTGGGAATCGGACATTCTATTCTCCTAATATTTCATTTATATATATTTAAAATTTTGAACGTTTGTGGGGGAGGTACCAAAAGGAGTGGACCAATGGGTTCCATCTTCGGACTTGACCTAGGCTTGATAATGAGAATAGGTTGTACAAAGTTAGCATCAAATCGGATTGTCTATTATAAAATTAATTTTTAGCTCAATTTTGACCATTTTGGGGGGAAGGTAGCAGAAAAATAGGACCGATGGGTCTCTTTTCGAACTTGATTTATGTTTGAAATTAATCTTACAATGTGGAATGTTTGGATGAATTCCAGACAGACGGACATTTGTAAATGGATTCCAAATTGTCTGAAACGGATTTGGTCCAAAGAAACATGTGGTCTAAAACTAATATTTCGATGAGGCAAATTTTTGCCGTATCCAAGTGTATATTCCCTCATTAGTCATAAGGCTGAGGGTATAAAGATGCCCTATATGTCGAAAAATGAGGGCCAACGTTATGTGGGATCTACTCTGAAACCTGGGTCAATATTGGCGATTGAGAGATTTTGTATCCAAGGAGAACCCAAAATACTAATTCTTCGGAAGAAGAACGTGCACAAGATCTCCAAAATCTCAAAATTAAGGGGTACATTAAAAAGTGGATAAGTGCCACCGAATACAAATTCATATCAAATTATGTATTTAAGATATCAAAAAAATTTTCAACAACTTTCCCAAAATCCTCATATATGTCGGCAATACCAAAACTTGGACCAGTGTATCCGCTTTCAATGAAAAACATTCTAAGTACCAATGTATGAGCAAATCTTTAAAGCTCAGTATTGAATATGGCGAGCTCTATCGTGACTTATACTTTATGGGGTCTCCGGTGAATATTTCGTGGGGTTGCTACCGGAATTGCAAATTAAATATAGCTTCATCTTATGTTGTGTGATATAAAAATTAGGTTTTAACGCTACAACGGTGGATGACCCATCAAGTCCACGTTTTGACAGGTGTAAAAGAAAATGATTCGGATTTTCTTGTTCGTCTTTCGAATTTTTCGAAGACAAACAAATGCTGGTATGCCAATCAGAATTGATTGTAATGCGTTGCAGTTTTGCCGTTGCATTAGGCGACCATTTGCTTCGAAGTTCTTCTATGTGGTCGATAGTTGTTTTATTTCGGGCCATGTGCATATATCCATCATTCGTCACCTTTCGTAAACACTCTTCTAGAACATCTTTCGAGCCATGAATCGTATTTTTATACCCTACACAACTATGTTGTCAGGGTATTATAGCTTTGTGCAGACCCAAAAGTTTGTAACGCCGCGAAATATTGGTCCTAGACCCACCTTTATGTATACCGATCGTCATATCTCGACTAGCTGAGTCGATCTAGACATGTGTGTCCGTCCGTCTGTCCATTATAATTTGTAAACACGATAGAGGCCACAGTTATGGACCAATCTTCACGAAATTTTGCATGTAGGATGGGTTCTGGCCAATGAAGACCCCTATTGTTTTTGGGAAAGATCGGTTAATATTTAGAGGATGAAATGGACCAAATACTAAATTTTTGTCGGTTTTTCTGGTCGATCCCGAGGCCGCAATAATGGCCCGAACATCGTGAAATTTTGCATGGAGAACAGGATCAGGCATGCCTGTTTTGATAAAGATTGGTCAATATTTAGCTTGTCAAATGGACCCTGACTTTTGTGCGAAAAATGACAAAATTTGTATTCTATAGCGTATATATTTACCCCTGAATGGCATAGACCCGAGAAGTTGATATTATATCCAAGAGGAGTGGTTGGCCTTTAAATTAAGACCAATTATATTGTTGTATGTGCTCGGATGTGGGAGTTACACCTAAATATGTACAGGTATCTCCGTATTCGTATATTATTTAGGAACCCATTACCACTCTAGAGAGCGGAACTATAGCGCTGATCGCTTTGAAATGTTCTATAAGGTTCCAGTTATGGTCAGGGACAACGCCTATAATTTTCGGTGATGATCAGATAATAATTTTGGAATTAAGTGGACCGAGAACATATTTTTTTGTGATATTTTCGAGTCGATATATAGACCACAAATGAAAGCCGAACATCACAACACAACCCACGGTGAAGGGAATCTGGACAATAGCTGTACTGAATACTCGTAATATTCGGAAAATATGTCAGTGTGAGGAAGATGTGCTGTTTACCTCTAATCGGGCAAGAGGATGCAAATATCACGACATATTTCCCAGGCTCGAAATAAACATCCGCGGAAAATTTGATTTCCGTGATAGTTGTGTAGGGTATCGTATGGTCGGCCCCGTCCGACTATACTGCTCCGCTCACTGGTTTTCAATTTTTCTTGGCATCAATGCTGATGAATGCCATGGATGTCTCTATCTACGGTACGTCACATAATGATTTTAAATTTTTAGTTCATCCACGGCATCAAGGTTCGGAGACACAAAGACCGTTTTCTTGGTGACCATCTTTTTGAGAAAACTTCGCCCATGATTGAATTCATTAAAAAAGATTTTCGAAGTGTTATACGCCGGTGCTTAATCGCCATATACATTTTTGTAAATTTGTAAAAAATTTAGACTTCTCCCCTTAAAAGGATTTCCTTTTCTATTTTTATATTTAAACCCAAATCCAATTAACATCCTTGTATCCAGTTATCATCACCTATTATAATATTTTCCATAAATACTTCCTCTGTGTCTTCCAACACCACTTCCAGCAAAAAAATCTACAAATTTATGGGAAATTTTAATAACATTTTAACCTTTTTTTCATAAATTTCACACAGACCTTTTTTTGTAAAACATGCAAGGATGTACCGGCAGTAGCTAATCTTCTAAATTATAGGACTTCCGTTTGCAAATAAGTGAAGAAGTCAACGGAAGTTGTTTTGCTGGCCCAATGCATGCAGTAGTACCAAACTCACACACATGCACATACATGCACACATGATGGGAAATTGTGTGAGAGTTTTTTACATGTGTTCTTGTAGTGGAAGAAGATAAAAAAATATAGTGTAAGGGCTTGTTACAACTTCCTGGGCAGAATAATGATTTCATTATGGGTAGTTTGAGAGCTACATATTATTAAATCGTAGGTTGAGTGAGGGATACAAACATAAGTGGGACAAAATACGGAAATGTAATGGGGCGTTGCTGTTTGTTCCTCAAGTAACCAACATTCCAAAAAATACCTCAGGTGAAAGGATGATTTTTTTTCATTTTATTTTTTGTTTCACCTGTTCTGACTGGCTGGAGGTGGTATTTTTTTCTTTTAAATATTGTAGGCATATTACCGGCGAATAATTTATATTTCATTTCTTCTGTTTCTTGGGGAGAGGTAATGTGGGTGCGAACCACTTTTTGCCATTTTCGTTTTATTTGCCAGTCATTTTTGCAAGCCTCACTTTTATTTTGACTTGTCTGAAGCCAGTTTCCCTCCTTTTACCATTTGTTCGCTGGTCTTGTTAAAGTACCCACGTCTTTTTTCTGTTCTTGTCCGAAGGTTCTGCCATGTTCTACCCATTCAGGCGTAAATTGTTTGATATTACTTCCGTGTTCTATGAATTATGTCTTTTGTACGATGATATTATGTTTCTGGTCTTCTAGCTTTTTCGTTCTAGCTGTTTTTTGTTCTTGTTGTTTTTGTTCTCAACTTAGGAGGGTGTACCAACAAATGGCTAATTGAAATGAAAATGATGAAAGTGTAAGCAGTAAACAAGTGAGACTTATATGAAGATAAAAACAATCTGATGATAACAAAAACAGACGCCATATGTCCTTAATTCCTACTAATGTGATGTAAATAAATCTGCTGTTGCTGTCGTTGTTGTTGTTATTGCTGTTTAACAAATGTTTTTACGTATTTTTATAGCAAACTCATTGCAGGATGTTTTATATTAAAATCATAACCGAAAATGAGGAAATATTATATATTAAGTATTTAAGTCACGTAGGGAGACAAAAGATAGAAGAGGTAGGGAATTCAGGGAGATAATTTTATTTAATTGTTTTTAGGGAGATCTATAATAATTCTTATAAGGCAGTTTAGGATTTATGGCTATATTTTCAACTATGGAAATTACAATCGCAGAGAAAATTTAGATACAAATCAGCGCCTTGTGGTAGACATTCAAAAAAATAAATTCATAAAAATTCACGTGTTATGGTAGACCTTCAAAAAATTATTTAAAAATCCACTTAGAACTTAAAAATTAATGGTAAAAATCCACGCCTTGTGATAGACCTTAAATTAATTTAAACCCAGTAAGGAAAGAGTAAAGACGGACGGGGCCGACTATATGATACACTTCACCACTTTGGGTATATTCAAAAGATGAATCCTAACAGACGTCGCATTTTTGAATGACCAGTGAAATTGGATCAGATATAGATTTGTTTCTTACCATGGACAAAATGTTGTAAATCAACCCGTTAATTATTTTGATAAATATGTGATAAACATGAGCACTTTGGTGAACATATATCTAAATCTGAACCGATTTCAATGAAATTTAGCAAAGATTAATTTATATTAACCAGAGATTAATTATTAACTTCATTGTACAAAATTGTGTGGCAATTTAACAAAATTTGGGTCTTTAGTGCACAATTTACATTAAATCGGACGAAAATATATATGGGAGCTATATGTAAATCTGAACCTATTTTCATGAAATTAAATACACATCGTTGTAGACTTTATTCAGTACGCTATGCCAAATTTCGTGCAAATCCAAAGTTATATAGGAACTTTAATGCAGCATTTACATAAAATCGGACGAAAATATATATGGAAGCTATATATACATCTGAACCGATTTTCAAGAAACTTAACATACATCATTGTGGACTTTATTCAGTACGTTATGCCAAATTTCGTGTACATCAAAAGATATATAGGGACTTTGGTACAACATTCACCTTAGATAGACCTTAAGAAATGTATTAAAAAAAGTCCACGCTTTTCTAAAAAATTCTCGTCTCCATCGTTTGTGATAACCCTTAAAAATAATTTGAAAAATATCCACGCCTTGTGGCAGACCTTAAATATTAAGTTAAAAAAATCAGGCCTTGTGGTCGACATTAAAAATAAGAGCCTATCAAATTTCTTCTTTCAATAAAAGGCCCTTTAAGGTTCTTTTCTCCATAGAATGACTCTCAGGTGCCTTCAGTCCATTGAAGTGAATTCGCCTGTAGAAGAACTATAAGACCTTTGTCTTCTATATTTTCCATTTAAAATAACATCTTTAGTCTTTTTTTCAATCCATTGAAGATCGTCCTGTTCAGTATTGTACTTCTAAGAGTTATTTTATTAATGTATATCTATGACACCCATCTGATAGCCTACTAACGATCTTTTTTCTATGAACACCCCAATAAAAGACACTTTAGAGGTCTTCCCTTCACAGATTGTATCTGTCCTCAAAAGTCATCCATTTATACAAGACCTGTCAGACTTCTAGAAGGTATTCCATTAAACGAAAACGAATCGATATTACCTCTGTAAGACCTCTGAAAAGTCTTTATGGAAGACTTGATAAATGTATTATATAGGCACCAGCGAAGTGAGGCACCATCGAAATTCTCATGCAGTTTATGTCGTTGGTCAGCTAAGTACTTCGCTTTGTTACAAGAGACATTTGGGTATGAAAGGTTTTTTGTATAGAAGCAATAGCTTCTGGGGAGAATATCCCAACAAAAAACTGAGGGAACTGATGAGGATCAGTGGCGTGATCCGAAACTATAGTCTTCCCTGCCTTACCCCTCGGCAAACAATGCCATACTTTCCCCACTAATAAGTATTTGTTTTTTTATAGAAACAACAAACTGGGATTCAACCTGACTATTTTGCAAAAACAAAATACAAATGGTATCCCAAATAAACCGCCAACACTTCTCAACATATATTTTATATATAGAAGGCATTTCATACATCTTCTACCTACAAATGACCATTCAAAAGCCTGATGTCGTATTGGGATTTTGTTTAAGTAAAATTCTTCCTGAGTGATAGAGACTTTCAAGAATCTTTTATTAATAAAATACCTCTCGAGGATTTGACCTCTTAAATGTATTCCATTAATGGACTTGTTCTCAAATGTTTTCAATCTATATAATCTCGTTCAAATATATTATATGTATAAAAAGGCCATAAAGGATCTTCCATCTACAACTGACTCCTAAAATGCTTTCCCTTCAAAAGTTTTAAGTCCTTCTGTATGCGACCTCTTGAAGCTCTTTTGTCTAAAGAAGATTTATTAAAGGTATTCTATTGAGCGAGTCCTATAGTAATCTTATCGACTTATATCGATAAAATGCCCTTCGAGCGTCTTATATGTTAAATTTTTTCGTACACCAATAAAAGACCTATCAGGCTCTTAAATTTTCTCTATCTACAGAAAATTCTCCAAATGTATAGGAGGCCTATCACAAGTCGCCCATATATAAAAGACCCTCAAAAGTCTTCCGCCTGATGAGGATAATTTTTAAAGTCTTCAATCTATATGGACTTCTTGAAGGTGTTTAATTTGATGAATGTATTTTTAACGTATTCTATATAACAAGATTCTTAAAAGACCCTTCGATGGTGAAATTTCTTAAATTCTTAAATGTTTTCAAACTATATAACCACGTTCAAGTATACTCTATATATGAAAAGCCTATCAACGATGTTCCATCTATAAATGACCCTTAAAAGACTTTACCCACAAACGTTTTTAAGACCTTCTCTCTTTAGAATAACTCACTAATGTCTTCTACACTTTTTATTGCGAATTTCAACATGAAGATGTCATCAGAGATCTCCTCTGTATATTTTCTATTCTTCTGTTTATAATTACCTCATTAGCCTGCCCCCCTTCCCCTGGGAAGATTTGGCTTTAATTGGATTTCCATAATATTGTTAATCTTAGCTCAGAAATTACCTTAATAATGTATTACACTTTCTCTGGAGTGCTATCAATAACTCTGCCATACATAAGGTGTTGGGTGTCATATTAAACTTCCCCTACTCCCAATAGGTGTTACATAAATATTTTCCATACAAATCTGATTGCAATTAATGGATGGAAATAAATTTTAATTTCATACATACGAATATATAAATCTGTATGTTATCGGCGTCATTTCTTTTTGGTCCATATACATTTACTCTTACCTTTGTTTTGTTGTTTTTGTTTTTTTTCTGATCCCATGCCACCATTGTGACGTATAATTTATGTGGTTGATTCCCAAAACGAAATCACTCATACGTCGTTGTACCCATTTGAAATGGAAAGTGAAAACATTCGCTCCCTTGTTCTCTTTGTACCCTCTCGTAAAACAAATAAATTTGGAACATTTAAATTTATTGAAATTTTGTTGTGTTCTGTTGGGTTTTATATTTTATGTCATTTCGTTGTTGTTTTATTTTTTTTTTCAGATGAATCCATATTGTCGGAGGATCCAACACCTGCCGAAACAACGCATCATGTCAGCGGTAATGGTGTTGCAGCCAGTGGTGCCGGTGCCAGTATAGGCGGTGGGCCCGAAAAACAATCAACACTATTACTATTGGCGGCCGTTGTGGCTATTGGAGCGGTTATTGTGACATCAATTATTGTGGCCGGTATTGTGGTCGTTTGTAAACATCGGCCACGAGCACCTCAGCCACAGGATGTACGAAAGAGTATGAGGTATGTAAAATTGTTTATACCCACATATAAATTAGTCATAAATTATTCTAAAAACAAGCCAGAAACAGAAACATGTGTGATAACTAGTTACCACAAGCACTTAGCAAGCCTCTGAATAACGGCCCTTAAAAAAGGACCTTCCATCATATGTGAAAGGTTGCTCCAAGTGTTGAGCAAAACAAGAACGCCCACAATTCAACCTTAAGTTGATGATTGAGATTTGTGTATTTTAGTTTGAAGTTCCCTTACTCCTCTTCTTTTCGTCTTTTTAAGTGCCTTCATAATGACTAATACATATGTATGTATGCGTCTGTATTCCTCAATGTTATTTATAACCCTGTTTTTATAATTGCCTCTTTGAATTGGAGGCAATTTCCATTTTTACTTTGCTTGTTTGTAGTTAATGGGTATTTCGTTTGTTCCTACGTTTTTCGGAAGTAAGTCGTCATCATCAGCAGGAGTGGTTGGTCTGTTTGCTAACTTCTTCTCCCCTTCCGCTTTCCACTCCACAATATCTAGCATAATGAATGTTAGCAGGACCTGCCAAAGCATATGAGTTAAATTTGCAGGTTTTTTCCCTGGGAGTCTTACAAAAATTTGCAATTCAAATTTTGTCTGTTATAAATTTCATTCGGAGGTAGTAGCAAAAAATAAAATACCAAATGTGTGGTCCAATTTATGCAAAGAGTGAAGATGACTTGGTTTTTGCTGTAATTATTCCCAACGCCAACCCCCAACCCCACCTGTTTTCATTGAAGAAGTCAAATAATAACTTCAACACATTTGATTGTCTTTGCCAGGTTATTTGCATATGTGTGTGTGAGAGTGAGTGTGTGTTTGTAAATGGCAAAAGGTGTTTATTGTTCCATTATTACGTTTGGTGGTGTGTAGATAAGAAATAACTTCATTTAAATCATAAACATTAAATACAATGCTTGGTGGCAATAACAACAAAAAGGGGGAAATGTTCTGAAAGGTACTTGAAGGGCCTGTCTATGTGTGTGACATGTTCTCGAGGATATTAAAATAATTATTTCCTTAAGAAGTTCTTAAACAATTTAAGACACAACTGGGAAAAGTGATAGTCCTTAAATGTCATTTAAGACATATAATTTATATTTGTACAATGCATCACTTTTTTGTACACTGAAGCACCTTAAAAAACCCCCCATAAAATTTTTCCGTAAATAAAGAAGCAATGAAAATCTTACATGGCTACGAAAATATTTTAAATACACACATCCTTTGATTTATCGGAAGAAACTACATTTGAAAAATTGCTTTAGCATATAAAAGAGCCTTGGCAATCCTAGCTTAAACCCCAGCACAAAACCCAGCACAAACCAGTCCTTTTATTGATCTTATCGAAAAAATCGAACATAAGGACCACACATAATCTGACAGATTTTTTTTTTTTTGGAGTTTTTTGACATTTTTATATGCACAAGTACTTTCATTAGACCAATAGGTCTACTAACCTAAAAAAATAATTTTGATTGGAACGAAACCTTCACAAATATTCTTCTTCTAGTAAGCTTTTCAAGGACCTTCTATCAATGAAACGCCCTTCGAGCTTCTGATATGTATAAATTCCTCTGAAATATCTTATGTCCATTGAATTGTCATACAGCACTAGAAGACCAATCAGGCTTCTTAAATGACCCCTATCAATATGAACCCTCCCCAAATGTATTTTATATATTAAAGGCAATTCACAAGTCTACTGTCGATAAATATCCCCTTCTGTCAGATGGGGATCATTTTGAATGGAAAATTCGCCTTGAAGGAATTTAGTCTGAATAATACATTTCAAAGGTATTCTCCCTATAGTAAGACTCATGGGTTTTATATTCATAAAAAAAACTCCGCTAAGACCTCTTTAATGTCTTCCATTAATGGAAATGTTCTAAAATGTCTTCAATCTGTATAATATCTTTTAAATATATTCTATATATAAAAGGCTTATAAATTATATTCTATCTTCACAAAGGTTTGCAGAACCATGAATGGCAAATTTGTACATAAGAGGGTGGTTCGGAAAGTTCTTAGCCTAGCACAAAAACCGCGGGACGAACAAAAAAGTTAAGTGTTTAGAAAAATTCCATCTCTGCCCTCGCACATACAAGTGTAACTCCTTTATAGATAGCAGAATACCTTCAAATGCCTTATATCTATTGAATACCTATGAAAGGTCAGGCGTTAATAAAATTTATATATGTAAAATTTCCTTCAAATGATGTCCATCTATGCAATTCTTCCTTCTATTATAAAAATCCACTTTGAGACCTTATATATTTTGAAGACCTAAGACATAATCTATTCAGCGAAGTCATCGCAAGCTACCTCTATCTATAGAAGCCCTCTAAATAAGACTGGAAATCTTAAGGACCTTCTGCAGACATGACATATTTTTATAGGCGAACTCATAAAGGAATTCTGCATAAGTGTCCCATTGAAATCTCTTTTATATATGAAAGTTTTATCTATGGTCTTTAAAATATAAAATAGCCTCCTATCTTCCAAAGTGTTTAAGGTTTGTTAAGGAGCGTTTTAACATTTTCTACGTCGGTATCTTATGAGCCTTTTGCAGACAATAGAAATTTTGAGTGACTTCTCTCTTTAGATGGACTATCAAAGTTTTTCCCCCAGGTGTCCTTTGAATTCTCTTTTATATATGAAAGGACTACAATAGTATTTCTTCTATAAAATAACGCTTAATAACCTCCTTTTAAGACCTTCTGTCTATTAAGGATTGTCTTACAGCTCTTCTACATATAGGTCTACATATTGAAGGACTTCAATTTAAAGGAGACTTTTAAAAGGATATTCTATTGAAAGAATGCCACCTTGTATTTACAGGAAGAATCTTAAGTGCCTTCTCGACATTTACGGTACCTCGATATTCTTCTCTCTATGAAGATATCTGAAATGTCTTCTGTCTATTGAACTAACCTCAAAAATCATTCAAAATATAAAGACCTTCCCCCATCTATAAGCGAATGCTTTAATGGTTTGTACACAGGGAAAAGTCTTAACGAAGACCGAAAAAGGGATAGAGAGAATAAATCATAAAACCCCGACATATCTAGAAAATATTTTAAAAACAGTAAGGAAAGTAGTAAAGTCGGACTGGGTCGACTATATGATACCCTTCACCACTTTGGGTATATTCTACATATGTATCCTAACAGACGTCGCGTGTTTGTTATATATCTACATCTGAACCGATTTCAGGGAAACTTGCCAGAGACATCATTCTAGACTTAATTCAGTACCCTACACCAAAATTCGTGCAAATCGAAAGATATATAAGGACTTTGGTGCACCAATTACATAAAATCGGACGAAAATATATATGAGAGCTAGATCTAAATCTGAACCTATTTTCACGAAACTTAGCATACGTCATTCTAGACTTAATTCAGTACACTATGACAAATTTCGTGCAAATCGAAATATATATAAGGACTTTGGTACACCATTTACCTTAAATCGGACGAAAATATATATGGGAACTATATCTAAATCTGAACCGATTTTTCCCAATTTCAATAGGGTTCGTCCTTGGGCCAAACAAATGAGCTGTGCCAAATTTCATCCAATTCGGATCATAAATGTGACCTGATATTTGTTTACATGCATAAATCGTCTCAGAAAGTGATTCTATGCATATTCTCAGAAGGAACCATGGGTCTATCTCGGTTATTTTTGCCTGTAACAAACATATGTACAAAGACACCACACTGTGGTACAGGGTATTAGAAGGGTATAAAAATCCCCTTTATTAGGCCTGTGAAAAATATTCAAAAATTCTATAGCAGCTCATCTCAAATGTTTTCTGTCCATTGAAGAGTCCTCAAAAATCATTCGAAATCATGAAGGCCTTGATTTTTATGGGCAAACTCTTCAATGTTTTGTATACAGTTAAAGTTTGAAATATGGTGTTATTATGCCTCAAAAAATAATTTAATAACATTCCCGGAAAAAATATGAAAAAAAGCCTATTACCCGACAAAGACTAAAAACATATTAAAAATTCCCACTTATGACCTGGAAAAGATGTATATAAAATCGATTACTATTATGACCGTATTTATACCTGGAAAAATATATATGTAATCTTCTGGGTGTGTAAAAAATGGTCCTATGGAAGCCGAAATAGAAACATTGCTTATATTTTATTTAGAGCTCCGAAAATTGTTTTAAAAAATTAAAAATGAATTTAAATCATATAGATTTAATATAGCAACACCCGTAATAACAGCTACACATATGTGTCCGCCAATTGCGTTTTTAATGGACTTCATATGTTTATTTGTCTTCAGAATGCCTTGGATATGAAGGGTACTTTTTACATGTATACCATTCAAATATCTATAAAGTATAAATAACAAATGTTTTCTTATCCAATCATTTCACTTCAAAAAATTCTGACTAAACGTGATTTTTTTGCAAGAAATACATTTCCAAATTGAAGCCATAGTTTTTCAATATCCAACAAAAATATACCCCAATTAACTAAGAATAAATTATGCGTACCACCACTCATTAAAAATTAATATTGAACAATTGATTCATTACATATAACTAACGCCAAAAGATTTATTGGTAGCCACTAAAACTAAATTTAACCATTTATTGTTCTAATATAATACCTTAATGCAATGTATTGAGTAACTAATGAAGTAATGGGATGGGAGGAAGCATGAGGAAAATGAAAAAAAATATATAACAGATAGTTGGCTTTCCCTCTACCCCAATACCAAGAACTAGGAATAGCCAACTTTCCTATATAGAACTAATAACCAACCCCTAACCAAATACACAAGCTGTCCATCTCTGTCCGTATATCTTCTTCATAGAAAGTCCATCCTTGGCAAATTGATTGTAGAGTTCATTGTTTAACTTCTCATACTTTTTGTTGCTGTTTTTTTTTCTTTGATTTATTGCTATTTCATACCTTGCCAGGCAGAGAATGTGATGAGCTTAATTAAATTAATTACTCAATAGATGTAGCTGAGATGTTAACAGCAACAACAACAAATACAAAACATAGAGATATTCCCCCCACACACACTCTCTCGCACTCTATAGTTTCGTGATGTGAATATATAAGTTAGGTATTTCTACCACTACTATTACAATATGGCAACAACGTGATGAACAAGTGTTCAATTGGTTTTCCATGTTGTTGTTAAAAGTTTTTGCTGTTGTTGTTGTTTTTGTTTGGTAATATAATTAGTTGTATTTTTTAGTAAGACATGAGCACAACTGAAATATTTTTTATATAAAAAATCAGATTTTTGAGATCAGATTTTTTCTAAAGGAAAAAGGACGATACTTGTCTTTATAGAAAATACGCCCCATCTGTTGAAAAAGCCGAGGTTTTTTTTTCTATAGAAAAAAAACTTTAGTTGGTGGCGTCTGATGTTATCTATAGAAAATAAACACCTCATGTATGGAGGCTTGATTCAACACCTTAATTTCTGATGTCTGACTTCTTTTCAATAGAAAAACACAACCTCAGCCATTGAGGAAACAATTCTTCTATAAAAAAAATTAAATTTTAAATTAGCTTTTATTGAAAATTGGCTTTAATTCAATTAATTCAATTAAATTATCCCTAAAAAATAACAATTGAATTTATTTTTGAATTTTGGTGTGTGATTATGTGTTCATGGTTCAGATACCTCTAGGCATTCGAGTAAAATAACAAAATTTAACATTTTACAAAAATATATGCATACTTTAGCTCATTGTATAATGGCATTATACCATAGACAGACGACAGCCTTATTTGCTTTAAAAAGTTCTTAATTTGAATTAAAATTTACCCCTGACAGACGAGAGTTTCTGCATTTATGAACCAGTTTTTTGTTTCAAAACTATTGTTTGTCTGTGTGTAGGAAGAAAATATTGACATTTCTTTACAATATTTTTTAGGATTACATCTTTTTGAAATTGATACATGGCAGGAAGGAAAACTAACAGCTATAATGAAGATAAAACAGCTCCAAATTTGAAGAAATGTTGAATTTTGCCTTTATTTTTAATTTTTATTTTCGTAAACGTAAACAAATTTGACAACAATCAATTTATTTTCTACAGCATTGCCATATTGAAATTGCTTAATTCAGTATAAATTCAGTTTGATTTTGTGCATTAACAACACATCAAAATGAGGATAATGTACAAGTTAATTTGAATTAAGGCTGTTAATGCAAATTAAGGCTGTCGTCTGTCTAGGCTATTAAACTCTGGTATTGAATTTCCAAAAAATTTATTTTATTGTTTCAAGATTTAAAGTCATCGGCAAAAATGATAATTGGAAACAATTTGTTTGCAGACACCATTCTAGGAAATATGTCTGCAAATATTTGCTTCTATGGGGGATATCTATCATCATGATGTTGTTCATGATAGATGGTATTGAACAAATTTATGGCATAAATATGACAGATGATTTAAAATATTTTCTTGTGAAATTCTGAGAATAGATGGAGTGCACATTCACAATACCTAAAATCGAAACTTTTAAACTGGTTTGCTACAAGAAGAAAATAATTAAATATGACCAGTAAGGAAAGTAGTAATGTCGGGCTGGGCCGACTATATGATACCCTTCACCACTTGGGTATATTGTACATATGTATCCTTACAATTGTATGTCAATGTTCCCTCGAAGGAACATACTCATGTCTTTCTGCAACCTATGATTAATTTCATTTCATTCGGGTAGATTTAGAGTCGTCTGTGTAGCATGGGTCAAATTTATGGAAAACAATTTATATACATGCTATTCGGTACGCCGCACTGATTAAAAATTAAACTCAATCAGAAACCCGTTCGAAATACATATGGAAGCTAGGGCTGCATCTGCACCAATTTCAACAGAACCCAATAACGTCATTCAAGTCTCAATTTGATACCTACTTACTTAGCTGGCTTGTTACAGCACGGTTGTTCCATAAGCCGAGCTTAAAAAAGATTTCCAAGCACGTCGGTCTTGTGCGCAAATCCACCAATTTGGAAGACAACGTTCCAGGATGTTGTTTTCTACTTGATCTTTCCATCTAATTCGTGGCCTTCCCCTTCTACGGTAACCATCAGTAGGCTCGTTTTTATATGCCTTTTGAGCTGGGGCATTCTCATTCATCCGCACAACATGGCCTAGCCACCGTAGTCGCTGCAGCTCAATACGACTGACTATGTCGATGTCCGCGTATAAATGGTAAAGCTCGTGGTTCATTCGACGCCGATATTCACCGTCGGCGCAGATTGGCCCGTAGATCTTTCGGAGAATTTTTCTTTCAAACACCCCAAGAGCAGTCTCATCTGCTTGCTCAATTCGATACGTTGTGCCAAATTTCGTGTTAATCAGACAAACATTAGGAGTTTGGTGCACCATTTACATTAAATCGGACGAAAATATATATGGGAGCTATATCTAAATGTTGACCGATTTTCACGAAACTTAACACACATTATTCTAGGCTTAATTCAGTATGCTGTGCCAAATTTCGTGCAAATCGAGAGATATTTAGGGACTTTGGTGAACCATTTACCTTAAATCGGACGAAAATATATATGGGAACTATATCTAAATCTGAACCGATTTTCACGAAGCGTAGTACACATCATTCTCGGCTTAATTCAATACCCAGTGCCAAATTTCGTGCAAATCGAAAAATATTTATCTTAAATCGGACGAAAACATATATAGGAGCTATATATAAATATGAACCGATTTTCACAAAACTTAGCACACATCATTCTAGACCTAATTTATTAGGCTGTGCCAAATTTCGTACAAATCGAAAGATATATAGGGGCTTTTTTGCACCATTTACCTCAAATCGGACGAAAATATATATGGGAGCTATGTTTAAATCTGAACCGATTTTCACGAAACTTAGCACACATCATTCTAGACCTAATTTATTATACTGTGCCGAATTTCGTACAAATCGAAAGATATATAGGGACTTTGGTGCACCATTTACATTAAATGGGACGAAAATATATGGTAGCTATATCTAACTCTGAACCGATTTTTTCCAATTTTAATAGGGTTCGTCCTTGGGCCAAATAAGTGACCTATGCCAAATTTCATCCGATTCGGATCATAAATGCGACCTATGCTTTGTTATACCCTACACAACTATGTTGTCAGGGAATAATAGATTTGTACAGCCCAAGAGTTTGTAACGCCGCGAAATATTGGTCCTAGACCCACCTTTAAGTATACCGATCGTCATATTTCGACTAGCTGAGTCGATCTAGACATGTGTGTCCGTCCGTCCGTCTGTCCATTATAATTTGTAAACACGATACAGGCCACAGTTATGGACCAATCTTCACGAAATTTTGCATGTAGGAAGGGTTCGGCCCAATGAATGTCCCTATTGTTTTTGGTAAAGATCGGTTAATATTTAGGGGATGAAATGGACCAAATACTTAATTTTTGTCGGGTTTTCTGGTTGCTCCAGAGGCCGCAATTATGGCCCAAACATTTTTACGTGGAGAAGGGGATTGGGCCAAAGAATAAGCATGTCTGTTTTTATAATAATGAACCCTGACTTTTGTGTGAAAAATGACAAAATTTGTATTCTATAGGGTATATATTTACCACTGAAAACATAGACCCGAGAAGTTGATAGTATATCCAAGAGGAGTGGTTTACCTTTAAATTGAAACCAATTATATTGTCGAAAGCCGAACATCACAACACAACCCACGGTGAAGAGGATCTGGACAAGGGGCTGTACTGATTATTATTAACATTTGCTGACCTCTAGCCAGTCAAAAGTGTGCAAATATCGCGAAATATTGCCCAATCTCAGAATATAGAACCACAGAATTTTAGATTTTCATGGAAGTTGTGTAGGGTATCGAATGGTCGGCCCGTCCGACTATACTGCTCCGCTTACTGGTTAAGGTATATTTTTATTTATTTTTATTAAGGAATATTTTTTTCTTTGAATTAAAAAAAACTACTTTCTTTTAAAATGGTAATTAAAAATTCAAAATAAGATATTTGTAAAAAGGTGTACGTATTTTCAAAAAAATCTAAATTCCTTTCTAACTAATTGACAAGTTTGTGGCACGGCAAACGGAAATGAAACACCTAGGCAATTTTTCAATTTACTTCTAAAAAAACACTTTCCGACACACTTACTTTTTCCATAAATACCTTTGTAATGTAGAAGCTATACTTTTCAAAGGATATTCTCTTCTAGCCATCAAAGCAGCTGTAATGTATTTTATTTTTTATTCACACACACACGAAACACCTCTTCGTTTTGTGTTGTTATAAAGTACATCTTAATTACAAGTTTATTATCCGTTCACTCTGGAAACGTTTTATGAGAGTTGTTATGAGGCAGGAATAAACTTGGAGATTTGTAAAAAAATAATAAAAAAAAAACAAAATATAAATGTATGTATAAAAGTGTGTGTGTGTGTGTGTGTTTGGCATAATTTCCTTTATTTTAATTCATTTCCTTTTTAGTGTTTGTTGGGTGATTTTTTGTTGCTACTTCTGTCAGTGCTGCCGGTGCTGGTAATAAAGACAAGGACTTTTAGTAGCAACAAAAAAACTTTTTTTCGGAACTTCCTTTTTAATTTGTTTAGAGAGAAAGTAAGGTCTGTCTTACCCACCGACCAATAACGATGACAACAAAATTTGCAGACGACAGCAGCAACGTTTATTCGATGCTAGGCCAGTTGTAAACTACAAGGCCATAAATAGACGTTAATAGTTTTATTTGCAACAGACCGAGCCAAGTAGTGTAGTGAATTTCATGATCAAGACCATTATTACACACGTTGACACAGAGAGACAGTTACACACACCCATGCAAAACAAGGCTAGAAAATATTAAAATCCGTGTTTCAACAACAGCATTAAATCTGTGCCCTCATCTTCTGGTCTTCATCATCATCGCAGGCAACTAACTGTGTCACATTAGCCAAAGGCGGGGGAACTTCTCTGGGTCTCTTTGGCTATCTGGAGAATTTGCCTTCAAGTTATGCTGCTACTCTGTTGGCTGGCTGGCTGTTGGGATGCTTGGTTAGATCCCGGCTATGCGGCAATAACTTTAAACTAAACCGGACTTGGCAACAACTACATTTTATGGTGATTGAAAATTATGAGACTTTGGAGAGTGTTGGCAAGGCAAATGAATGTCGTAACAATTGCAATTCTCATTGCTTGGCTAGTGGTGTTTGTGCCATTGCCATTTTAATGTTGTCGTTATTATTATTGTTGTTGTTGTCTCGTCGACGACAAATGGCAGAACGACCAAGGAATGAATGAAATATTCCTTGTAAGTAGAATGAATGGTTATTGTTGTTGCTGTAGCTGGCTATGTAAATAGATTTCGTTTTTGGGTTTCATAATGAGCTGTCATGGTTTTAAGTTGTGTGTGCGAAACAAAAAAAAAGTTGTTATAAAAACTTGTTTAAGCTCAAAATCAACCAGAAATAGCAAACTTGAGACAAACTATATTTAAAAGTTTCATAAAAATAAATACTAGAAAATTACAGCGAAGTAGGTCATGGGGTTAATAATTTGGGGTTTTTCCTAGACACTCCAAAATTCGATTCGCATTAAATTTATAACAGTGAATTCAGTAGAAATAATTCAGTAAAAAATAAAATTAGACGAAGGAAGAGGCGTGGATTTATTAACAACATTTTTTCAGTGTGGAAGAAAAAGCGTAGATTTTAAAAGATATTTCCAGGATGGAAGAAGAAGCGTGGATTTATTAAAAAATATTTTCAGGGTGGAAGAAGAGGCGTGGATTTATTTAAGAACAATTTTCAGGGCACAAAAATAGGCGTCGATTTATTTAAGAACATATTTCCAGGGTACAAAAAGAGGTGTCGATTTAGTTAAGAACATTTTTCCAGGCACAAAAAGAGGCTTTGATTTATTTAAGAACATTTTTCAAAACAGAATAGAATATTTGTAGGCGTATATTATTCAAAGAATATGTTTTAGCCCTGAATTTTGAATAGTTTTGGTCGTGAATTTATTGGACAGTATCTTAAGGCCTTATATAAAGGCCTTAACAAGAATATCTTCAGTCTTGGATTTTGTAACGAATATTTTTGTGATATTTCACCACACTGTGGTACAGGGTATTATGTCTCTGTGCATATGTTTGTAACAGGCAAAAGGAAACGAGATAGACACATGAGAGAGAACATGCATAGAATCACTTTTTAAGTCGATTTATGTATGTACGTCTGTCCGTCCGTCCATGTATTTTTTAACAAAGTACAGGTCGCAGTTGTTTTCCGATTTGGATGAAATTTGGCACAGTTCACTTACTTGGCCCAAGGACGAACCCTATTGAAATTGGGAAAAATTGGTTCAGATTTAGATATAGCTCCCATATATACTTTCAACCGATTCTAGGTAAATAGTGCACCGAAGTCCCTATGTATCCTTTGATTGCCATGAAATTTGGCATATCATTCTGAATTAATCCTAGAACGATGTGTGTTAAATTTCGTGAAAATCGGTTCAGATATAGCTCACATATATATTTTCGTCCGATTTTATGTAAATAGTGCACCAAAGCCCCTATATATCCTTTGATTTCCACGAAATTTGGCATAGCATTCTGAATTTAGTCTAGAACGATGTGTGTTAAACTTCGTGAAAATCGGTTCAGATTTAGATCCCGTATATATTTTTGTCCGATTATAGGTAAATAGTGCACCATAGCCCCTATATAACCTTCGATTTGCACGAAATTTGGCACAGCGTACTGAATTAAGTCTAGAACGATGTGTGTTAAACTTCGTGAAAATATGTTCAGATTTAGATATAGCTCCCATATATATCTTCGTCCGATTTAAGGTAAATTGTGTACCAAAGTCCCTAAATATCTTTCGATTTGCACGAAATTTGGCATAGCATTCTGAATTAAGCCTAGATTTAGATATAGCTCCCATATATATTTTTGTCCGAATTAATGTAAATGGTGCACCAAAGTCCCTTAATATCTTTCGATTTTCACGAAATTTGGCATAGTGTAGTGAAATGAGTTTGGAGTGATGTGTGTAAAGTTTCCTGAAAATCGGTTCAGATTTATATATAGCTCCTATATATTTTTTCTTCCGATTTTATGTAAATTGTGCACTAAAGACCCAAACTTTGTCCGATTGCCACACAAAGTTGTACAATAAACTGTAGTTAATATAAGTTAACCTCTGCCATTCTCATTGAAATCGGTTCAGATTTTGATATAGCTTCTACATATATATTTTCATCCGATTTTACAAAAAATTGACACAAATTTTGCACAACAAACTAAAGTTTTTAAATGTGAAAAGTTTTGAAATCGGTGGAGATTTGGATAGAGCTTCCATATTTTTTCGCCCGATTTTAGGTAATTTTGTCCCATTCTAAGAAGCAACCCTATATCTGAACAAATGAAAAATTTAGTATAGGTTGCAGAATTCGATGTCTGTTAGCATTCATCTGTTGAATATACCCAAAGTGGTGAAGGGTATCATATAGTCGGCCCCGCCCGACTTTACTACTTTCCTTACTGTTTTTTTTTTTTTTTTTTTTTTTTTGGAGCGAAGTCTTCGGATTTACTGTATATAAATGTAAACCCTTTAAAGACGTAGAAACGAATGCATTAGATGCCAATATTCTCAAAGAAAGTGAATGCAAACATTTTCCGATCGATTTTTTTAAAAGATTTTTTTTTATTAAAAATTGTATGCTACCATTTTTCCTATAGAACAAATTTGGTAATTTCTGAGGTCTTTGTTGACCACCAATAAAGAAACCACATCTAAAGCATCAAACAGACAATTTCCTATCCCAATACCTAATAATTGTATCTTGTTCAGTTATTTGATTAACTATCGCCTTGGTGGCGTGGCATACCATGACATTATTCACAGCATGACCCATAAATAACGATGACTTCCATTACCACCGTTGGCGGCTTTTGTTGTTTTTCTTACAGCAGAATCTGCAGAAAACAGGATGTTTCAATTTATCGGAGGCACTAAATCAAGGCCAGTTAGTTAGCTAGCCAGTCAGCTACCAATGGCTATTGTTTATGGCTTTGTTTCATCTTTGAACGCATTCCCTGCCTCCTTTCTTTCAAGGTGTAGAGTGTGACCATTGTTGTTGTCGTTGTTGCTATTGTTGTTATTCTTGTGTGTCATCGCTAATTGGATTTACTTATCGGCTGGGCACAATCTAAATTTCAAATTAAATGAATTGTGTGAGTTCTGTTGTTATTTTTTCCACTCGATGTGTTGTTGTTCTTGGAAAAATGAAAGGAGTGTGAAAATATAAAAATACACATTCTGTGATCTATTTTTGTTGCTATTGTCTTTAATCTGTTGGATTTTCCGGTTAGGGTTACCAATGGCAATAGGGGATATTGTTTTTGTGTTATAAAGTGGATAAATTGGAGGATGATGTATAATTCACATGTGTTAGTGTAAGAAAGTCCGGATGAAGTGTGTGTGGGTGCTAAGGAGACACATGTAAGCCCCGTTGCTTGTGTGTGTGTGTGTGTGGGCGCATCATCATTTGTTTGTTTTCCCATTTTCCACGTTATTTTTGTTGGCAATTATCACTGTTTGGAGTAAAATCCCATCACCAAGATAAGATTTTGTTTTGTCAACTGTGTTCGAAATGAATATTGCTTCCGGTAAAGCAAACACACACAAGTTCCGTTATAGCCATATTTCTAAGAACACACATATATATATATCTGTGTTCATATGTGTGTGCATATACATCATAACCACCACACATGTGTCAGTACAAATATGTATAGTATACTTATATAGCAGCAGCAATTTTGTCATGATAATAATTCGTAGAAATATTTATGCCCTATCCTTTGGAGGACACTCTTAAAGACATTTCAATGAATTATCTGGGGGAATGTAACCAATTTTATGGACTTTCGCTTTATGGTTCAACTACTTTCCTAATTGGCTATCATTATTTGTAAACAGTTCGGAATTGATATTCTCTCTCTGGGCTCTTTTGCTAACCAATAACATGGCTGGCCTATAACTTGAGTTATTAATTAGTAGGTTCGGTTGTCCTGCTGTTGTTGATGATAACTGTATCGCCATGAAATTGTTTATTGGTAATTAGCAATCAAACTCAATATTGTTGGTGTTGTTGTGGTGTAGGATGAATGTATTAGGCGAATTTATTAGGGAAGGACACCACTTCCTTACTCAGGCAAATGACTTGGGAATTGAAAATTCAGGAAATAGTGTAAAGCTAAGGAATTTAATTACACAAATTCAGATTTGGGACTTTAACTCTGACACATTATAAGACAACAATAGATGCCCTGCAGATCCTTCGAAATACCCAAAGAAATATTCAACGATTTGAAAAAGAAATCCACTTTCTCTTGCCAAAAAAATTTAATAAACCTTCGAAAATTCCAAAAACAAAAAATAAACCACATCGATGTGAAAGCCATCACAACAGTGATATCATTATGTCTAACATGCAAAAATATATTTAGATATGTATGTGTACGTTTGAATCAGAATATCTAATTTACACTGACATTACTAATTGTCTGTCATGTACTTGACGTATTTAACAATACATAGACACCCACGAAGCCAGACGCTAAAATCGTTTAGATAATAAACCAAGCAAGAACCACAAAGAGAGATATGTGAACTGTTTCGAAATGATCAAAACAAATATATTAGGGTGGAGATTTAAACATTTAACCTACAAGACCTACTTTTGTCCTTATGGAGGATAGCCCCTATTAAAAACTACTATAAATACTAATTAAGGCCTCTTGGCTCGCTAAAGATAGCCTCTATAGAGCGACTAAAAATAACTATTATAAGGCTACTGACCCTCGGCTGGCAGAGACAGCATCTATAAACGATCTTAAGGGAGAGGAACCCCTATAGACGACCAGAAGATAACCAATTTAGATTAGCTGAAATTAGCCTATATGGCCCGACAGGCCAGTAAACCTTAAGAAGCGAGCTGAAAACCAAGACGTCACAAAGAACATGGGGCCATGGAGCCACCATACTTTAGGGCCTGCCATTCTTTTGAAAATCCACGCCTTTTAATGGAGCCTGAAAAACTCCACGCTTTTTAATGGAGCCTGAAAAAATCCACGCCTTCTTTTGAAAACATACACTTTCTAATGGAGCCTGAAAAATCCACGCCTTCTAGTGGAGCCTGAAAATCCACGCCTTCTAATGGAGCCTGAAAAATCCACACCTTCTAATGGAGCCTGAAAATCCACGCCTTTTAATGGAGCCTGAAAATCCACGCCTTTTAATGGAGCCTGAAAGTCCACGCCTTTTAATGGAGCCTGAAAATCCACGCCTTTTAATGGAGCCTGAAAGTCCACGCCTTTTAATGGAGCTTGAAAATCCACGCCTTCTAATGGAACCTAAAAATCCACGCCTTTTAATGGAGCCTGAAGAAATCCACGCCTTCTAATGGAGCCTGAAAATCCACGCCTTTTAATGGAGCCTGAAAAATCCGCGCCTTTTAATGGAGCCTGAAAAAATCCACTCCTTCTTTTGAAAACATACACCTACTAATGGAGCCTGAAAAATCCACGCCTTTTAATGGAGCCTGAAAAAATTAACGCCTTCTTTTGAAAACATACACCTTCTAATGGAGCCTGAAAAATTCACGCCTTCTAATGGAGCCTGAAAATCCACGCCTTTTAATGAAGCCTGAAAATACACGCCTTCTAATGGAGCCTGAAAATCCACGCCTTTTAATGAAGCCTGAAAATACACGCCTTTTAATGGAGCCTGAAAAATCCACGCCTTCTTTTGAAAACACACACCTTCTAATGTATCCTGAACAATCCACACCTTCTAATGGAGTCTGAAAAATCCTTCTTTTGAAAACATACACCTTCTAATGGAGCCTGAAAAATCCACGCCTTCTAATGGAGCCTGAAAAATCATCTTTTGAAAATCCATCCTAATATTTATTATAAATCCACCCTAATATCTCTCCCAGTGTTTATTTGTCTAATGCCTATTTTTGTTAAAACCACGTTCAGATACACTCCTTGATATAAATATAACCACAAAGGCGGCCGCCCATTATTGTGGTGCCCGCATTTTGTTCCCCAAAATAAAAATGATTCCAAACAACAACAACAGCACTGTCTGCCCTGGTTTATTTGTGGTAAAGAAAATCGGAACGAGGAATGAACGCGCGAACGAAAATTATGTGGGAGACATGTGTTGTATACGTATGTATACAATAGATATGAGTGTATGTGTGTGTAACCTCAAAACAGATTATGTTTATTGTACTTTTGTGACTCATTTCCGTAGAAAAAAAAGAAATGTTAATAGTAGTAGATTTTTTCAAAGAAAAAAGAAACCGCCGTGAAGTATGCATTAATTTTAATGATTTGTTTTGTCAACATCGCCACACACATACTTATGTATTTGTATGTATGGAAATTGAAATGACTGTGGTGGTTGGCTGATGGATGGGGGTGCTTTAAGTGGAAGTGACAGTTTAACTTTTATTTTTCGGAATGGCAATTTGCAGTGATTGTTGGTATGGTGTAAACCAGGTTGTTGACATAAATTTTAAATTCCACAATATTTAATTCTAAACATTAAATTTAAATTCTTATTTAATATGTTCTTGTTTCTCATATTTCAGACCCGCCCGCAGCGATGTCCCATCCATGTACATCGAGGAAGAAGAACTGAATGACGAAGAGGCTGCCATGGGCACATCCCGGGCTGCTGAAATACGAGCCCGCATAGCACCAATTAATATGATGCCACGCTGCAGTACAAGTACAGCGAGCAGTCAGCATCATTATATCTCCGAAGGTTTCATACAATATGCCCAGCCCAGTCTAAACGGTAGGATACCACAATCTATATTGAAAAAATTGTAGCCATAGCTTTCAATTGTTGTTGGTTTAAATTTTTGCAAGCACAAAATTTTGTTGTAGAAAAAATTAAAAAAATACCTATAGTAGTTAATGTAGTATTAGTTAGTAGAATTTAATATAAATAAACAAAAAATATTTAACAATTAAAAATTAATTTGTTTATGCCAAATGCTTTTGTATAAAATTTCAAAACAATTTTTTTAAGCTTCCCGCACTTAAATCATTTCATTTTATAATCCATTTTTATTTGTAAATTTAATTTCATTTGTATTTTCGTCATTCATAAGCGTGTGATTGGATTTTTCTATATCTCCAATATCAAAGTGTACAAATGTGTATGTGTGTGTTTGTGTTACTGCTCCTGTTGTTTAAATTATCCATTGTATGTGTGTGTGTATGTACGCGACTTTGTTATTCTTAGAAAATATATAAATTTCATGTTTACAATAATACAATTAATTTTAAACATCATTTTATTTAAATTGATATCCTCAAACAGGGGCGTAACAAGGGACTGAAAAACAGGGGAAGAGACAGTCATTACCGAACTGTTTTTTGTAACCCACAAAAATTACTTTTGGGGTTTGAATGCTCAAGAATCCCCCATAGCAATATTAACGCCCCATGGAAATAATTTATAGCGACGCTCCTGCTCCATAAAATATCTTAAATTAACTTTAAATTTGAAACATTTTAAATTAGTTGTCATTTTGGGACCAAATTAATTGTTGAAAGGTTCTCTGCGGACTTTAAACAATAGCTTTTGAGGACAATTTTAAACGATGATTTAAGGTGTGGATTTAAAAATATATATTTTTCAAGGACCAAAAAAATGCGTAGATTTAAAAAATAAAGACCAACAAAAGGCGTGGATTTTTAAAAAAATATTTTTTTAAGGACCAACACAAGGCGTGGATTTTTAACATAATCTTTTTTAAGGACTAACACAAGACGTGGATTTTTAACATAATAGTTTTTAAGAACCAACACCAGACGTGGATTTTTAACATAATATTTTTTAAGGACCAACACAAGGCGTGGATTTTTAACATAATATTTTTTAAGGACCAACACAAGGCGTGGATTTTTAACATATTATTTTTTATAAACTAACACCAGACGTGGATTTTTATACCCTTCACCACACTGTGGTACAGGGTATTATGTCTTTGTGCATATGTTTTTGGCAGGCAAAAGGAATCGAGATAGATACATGGTTCCTTTTGAGAATATGCATAGAATCACTTTCTAAGTCGATTTATGCATGTCCGTCCATCTGTCTGTCCATGTTAAATTGTAAACAAAGTACAAGTCGCATTTATGATCCGAATTGGATAAAAAGTGGCATAGGTCACTTAGTTGGCCCAAGGACGAATCCTATTGAAATTGGGAAAAATCGATTCAGATTTAGATATAGCTCCCACATATATTTTTCGTCCGATTTAAGGTAAATGGTGCTCCAAAGTCGCTACACATTATTCGATTTGCACAAAATTTGGCACAGCGTAGTGAATTAAGCGTAGAAAGATGTGTGCCAAGTTTCGTGAAAACCGGTTCAGATTTACATATATCTCCCATATATATTTTCGTCCGATTTAAGGTAAATGGTGCACCAAAGTTCCTATAAATTTGTAAAATTTGGCACAGCGTACTAAATTCGGCCTAGACTGATCTGTGCTAAGCTTCGTGAAAATCAGTTCAGATTTAGATATAGCTATACATGATTTCGTCCAATTTTAGATAAATGGTGCACTAAACTACTAATGTTTGTCCGATTGACACGAAAATTTGCACAACATATCAAATTGAGACTAGAATTACGTTTTTTTATATATTACGTTTTTAAATATTTCGAACGGGTGCCTGATTGAGATTAAATTTGAAACAGTGCGGCATACCGAATAGCGTGTATCAAGTGTGCTATAAATCGATTTACATAAATTTGTCCTATTATACGACTATAAATCTGCCCAAATGAAATGAAACTTAGCATAGGTTTCAGAATATATGTATGGATTGATAGTATATATATATATACCAATGTGGTGAAGGGTATCATATAGTCGGCCCAGTCCGACTTTACTACTTTCCTTACTGATTTAAACTATATTTTTTCGAGGACAAATAAAACCAGTGAGCGGAGCAGTATAGTCGGACGGGGCCGACCATACGATACCCTACCCAACTACCACAGAACTCTAACTCCCGGCGAATGTTTATTCCGAGTCAGGGTAATATTATATTTGCCCGATTAGAGGTCAACAGCTCCTCTTCCTTACATTTTCGAATACTCACTTACTCTAATTACTTATCCAGATTCCCTTCACGGTGGGTTGTGTTGTGATGTTCGAATTATATTCGACTCGAAAACACACACAAAATTAAGTTTTCCGTCATTTCATCCCAATACTATTATGTGATAATCACCGAAAATTGTAGGCGTTATCCTTGGTCATAATTGGAACTTCATGGAAAATGTCAAAGCGATCAGCGCGATATTTCTGCCCTCTAATGTGGTAATGGAATACTAAATAATATTTGAATACGTAAGCACCTATAAATATTTGAGTGTAACTCCCAGATCCGAGTAGATACATAACTGTAATTGGTATCAATTTAAAGGCCAACCACTCCTCTTGGATATGCTATCAACACCTCGGGTCTATATCATTCGGGAGTAAATATATATGCCCCAGAATACAAATTTTGTAATTTTTCACACAAAAGTCAGGGTCCATTTGACCCGCTAAATATTGACCGATCTTTATCAAAACAGCCATGCCTATTCTTTGGCCCGACCTCCTTCTCCATGCAAAATTTCGCGATGTTCGGGCTATAATTACGGCCTCTGGAGCGGCCAGAAAAACCGACAAAAATTTAATATTTGGTCCATTTCATCCCCTAAATATTAACCGATCTTTATCAAAAACAATAGGGGTCTTCATAGGGCAGAACCCATCTTACATGCAAAATTTCATGAAGATTGGTCCATAACTGTGGCCCGTATCGTGTTTACAAATTATAATGGACAGACGGACAGACAGACGGACACACATGTCTAGATCGACTCAGCTAGTCGAGATATGACGATCGGTATACTTAAAGGTGGGTCTGAGTTACAAACTCTTGGGGCTGCAAAAGCTATAATACCCTGACAAACATAGTTGTGTAGGGTATAAAAATGTTTTTAAGGATCAGTTTAGAATGTTTTGTGTTTTCATGAACTTTGTGTGAAATTTTCTGAAGCAGACAAAATTAAAATATCCCTATTGCATATAGTTGACTTCCTTCCGATAATTCTCTTAACCCCTTAAAAAACATTCATTAACCCCTTTGTACAATCAACTAAACATTCTAACCATTAACTCAAAAAAAAATATAAATAAAAAAAGTAGCTACTATCTCTCCCCCCCTTTGCATTAACCAATTCACAATATGAAAAACAAATACTAACTAGATATAGAAATCTGTAGAACGTAGTCTCTTCACTTCAAATGCCATGACTTCTCGACTAAACCCCGATCTAATAAACATTTTGTGTAGCAGTAATAAATTAAAACATCCTTCTCTTAACATGGCTAACAAACTAATTTCTCTCTACACCTCTCACTATCTGTAACTATCTGACAAATTCTTTACTTCACCCTAATGTTTTATTGATATAAATCAAATCAAAATTAAATTAACTTAAACTACAAAACAAAAACAAAAAACTTTAGCATATTTTCTTCTGATGAAAATTTAAAAATTTATTTTTAAAACATTTCCTTCCCCCCGCTCCCTCAACTAGGCGATGTATTGTTGCCCTTGCTCGATTGCCACAATTCTTCTTCATCGGCTAATTGGTATGCTTTGTATCCTTATCCCAATGCAACGACTGGTACGGCCAGTGCCACCACTACCAGCATGAATTGCCAGAAAATAACATTGCCGGGTAATGCAACAACGCCGAATGCTTTAAATGCTGCTGCTTGGTCGAAACGATATTTGCCCGTGCGAACGGGCAATGGAGGCGTTAAACTTTGGATTAATGGCAGTGATGTTTAGAAAATTGTAAATGCAAGCAAATTTTTAAGTGAAACCAACAAAATTATTAACATCTTTTAACAAATATTTATAATTTAAATTATATTTTTTTCTGCTAAATTTTTAACATATTTCCCTTTTTATTTGGGTCCATATGGGTGTGTGTGTGATTTTAAAATATCTTAAGTTTTTCTGTGTGGTATTTTTCTTTTGATTGGTAGATATTGTTGCATCTATTGTACTGTCTTTAATTTTATTATATGTCTAAGTGTTCGTTTTCTTTCTATGTGTGTGTATGTGTGCATATGTTGTTTTGTAAAAAAATTTTGCAAAAAATTTTGCAGATTTTTATTGAAGTCAGTATTCTATAAACTATATATTCTCGTAGATTTCAAAAGAAATATTTTCAAGACGTACATTTTTAAACGAAAACATTAAAGGGCTACTGGTGTGAATTTTTAAAAACTATTTTTCAGGGTTTATCACAAATCGTGGGGCGAGCACATAAAAAATATATATATTTTTCTAGGACTATTATTAGGCGTGGAGTTTTAAAAATATTCTTTCAAGGTATATTAGAAGGCGTGGATAGTTACAAAATATTTTTTTCAAAGCCCATTATTAGGCGTGGATCTTTTAGAAAAAATTGGAGGCCTATATCCTAGGCTTGGATTCTTAGAAAACAAAATTGAAGGCCTATATCCCAGGCTTGGATTCTTAGAAAACAAAATTGAAGGCCTATTGTTAGGCTTGGATTTTTAGAAAACAAAACTAAAGGCCTATTGTTAGGTTTGGATTTTTTGAAGAAAAAAAAAACTTGAAGGCCTATTGTTAGACTTGGATTTTTAGAAAACAAAACTGAAGGCCTATTGTTAGGTTTGGATTTTTAGAAAACAAAATTGAAGGCCTATTGTTAGGCTTGGACTTTTAGAAAACAAAACTTAAGGCCTATTGTTAGGCTTGGATTTTTAGAAAAAAACTAAAAGCCTATTGTTAGGCTTGGATTTTTAGAAAACAAAATTGAAAGCTTATTGTTAGGCTTGGATTTTTAGGTAACAAAATTGAAGGCTTATTGTTAGGATTGGATTTTTTGAAAAAAAAAAAACAGTAAGGAAAGTAGTAAAGTCGAACGGGGCCGCCTAGAAGATGTGGTGAAGGGTATCTTGGGTATATTCAACAGATGGAATCCTAACAGACGTCGCATTTTTGAAGGACCATTAACATGAAATTAAACATGTCATTCTGCAACCTATACTAAATTTTGTTCACATATAGAGTTGCTTCTTACAATGGGACAAAATTATGTAAATACATTTAAAGCAATATATCGAAATCCAAACCGATTTCATCGAAACTTGTCACATGTTAGGTTACATTTATTTCAGTATGTTTTGTGCATTCGGCCACATTTTGAGTTCTTAATTATACCCTACACAACTATGTTGTCAGGGTATTATAGCTTTGTGCAGCCTCAAAAGTTTGTAACGCCGCGAAATATTTATCCTAGAGCCACCTTTAAGTATACCGATCGTCATATCTCGACTAGCTAAGTCGATCTAGACATGTGTGTCCGTCAGTCTGTCCATTATAATTTGTTAACACAATACAGGCCACAGTTATGGACCAATATTCACGCATGTAGGATGGGTTCTGGCCAATGAAGACCCCTATTGTTTTTGGAAAAGATCGGTTAATATTTAGGGGATGAAACTTTATTTTTGTCGATTTTTTTGATCGCTCCAGAGGCCGCAAATTTTGACCCAAACACCGCGAATTTTTGCACGGAGAAGGGGATCGGGCCAAATAATAAATATGCCTGTTTTGATAAACAGCGGTCAATATTTAGCGGGTCAACTGGACTCTGACTTTTGTGTGAAAAAATACAAAAATTGTATTCTATGTTGTATACATTTGCAACTGAAGGTCCTAGACCCAAGAAGTTGATAGTATGTTCAAGAGGAGTGGTTGACCTTTAAATTGATACCAATTATATTGTCGTATGTACTCGGATGCGGGACTTACACATAAATATTTACAGGTGCTTACGTATTCATATATTATTTAGTAACCCATTACCACACTAGAGGGCGGAAATATAGCGTTGATCGCTTCGAAATTTTCCATGAGGTTTAAGTTATGGTCACCGACAACGCCTATAATTTTCGGTGATGATCAGGTAATAATTTTGGGATGAAATGGACCGAAAACTTATTTTTTGATTTTTTTTTTTCGAGTCGATCTATAGGCCAAAATTGAAAGCCGAACATCACAACACAACACACAGTGAATCTGAACAAGTGATTAGAAGGGCTGTACTTAATATTTGTAAAATTTGTTGACCTCTAGTCGGTCAAGAGGGTGCAAATATCGCGAAATATTGCCCAAGCTCAGAATATAGAACCACAGAATGTTATAGTTTCGTGGAAGTTGTGTAGGGTATCATATGGTCGGTCCCGTCCGACTATACTGCTCCGCTCACTGGTTTACTTATATAACCAAATTTCGAGCAAATCGAAGGATATATAGGGACATTGGTGCACCATTTACATAAAATCGGACGATATATCTATATCTAAATCAGATCCGATTTTCACGAAATTTAACACATATCGTTCTAGACTTAATTCAGTACGCTGTGCCAAATTTCGTGCAAATCGAAGGATATATAGGGACTTTGGTGCACCATTTACATAAAATCGGACGAAAATATATATCGGAGCTCTATCTAAATCTGTACCGATTTTCACGAAATTTAACACATATCGTTATATACTTAATTCAGTACGCTGTGCCACGTTTCGTGCAATTCGAAGGATATATATGGTCTTTGGTGCACTATTTACATGAAATCGAACGAAAATATATATGGGAACTATATCTAAATCTGAACCGATTTCAACAAAACATCGCAGACATCAAACTCTACTTAATTCAGTACGCTGTGCTAAATTTCGTGCAAATCGAACGATATATAGGGACTTTGGTGCACCATTTACATAAAATCGGACGAAAATATATGTGGGAGCTCTATCTAAATCTTAACCGATTTTTACGAAATTTAACACATATCGATCTAGACTTAATTCAGTACGCTGTGCCAAATTTCGTGCAAATCGAAGGATATATAGGGTCTTTGGTGCACTATTTACATGAAATCGGACGAAAATATATATGGAAGTTATATCTAAATCTGAACCGATTTTTACGAAATTTAACACACATCTTTCTATACTTAATTCAGTACGCTGTGCCAAATTTCGTGCAAATCGATTGATATATAGGGACTTTGGTGCACCATTTACCTTAAATCGGGCGAAACTATATAGGGTTCGTCCTTGGGCCAAATAAATGAGCTGTGCCAAATTTCATACAATTCGAATCAAAAATGCGACATGTACTTTGTTTACAATTTAACATGGACAGACGGACGGACGGACATGCATAAATCGACTTAAAAAGTGATTCTATTCATATTCTCAAAAGGAACCATGTGTCTATCTTGTTTCCTTTTGTCTGTTACAAACATATGCACAAAGACATAGTACCGTGTACCACAGTGTGGTGAAGGGTATAATGAAGGCGTATTATTATGCTTGGATTTAAAAAAATATATTTTTCAATGCCTATTATTAGGTGTGGATTTTTAAGAATATGTTTTCTTCCAGGATTAAAAAACTCAAGTTATTTCTCATCTTTTGGGTTCAAATTCACCCTCCTTCTTTCCTATTAAAATTTCTGTAGCCACGTCTGCAAGTTGAATATACTTCCTGGTATACTTTAAACAGAGCTTGTTAAATGTTAAGTTTTTCTTTCTTTTTGTTGTTCTTGTTGTTGTTGTTGTTTTTGTTAGTAATGTTGCCACAAAGTACTCTTGTGGCTTTAATTGGCCATAATTGCAAAATGCTTTTAACTTTTATGAATCCATATGAAGCTCTATAAAATGTGGATAAACTTCGAAGTGTGTGAGTGAGTGACATACACGCATAACACTCACATATATGTGTGTCTCAGCAACACCAGTGTATAGTTTGAAAACAAATTTTATACATAAAAATAAGAGTATATGTGTGTGTATGTGTGTCTTAGTTTATATTGTTGTTGCTGTTTGATGAAGGTGTCATTTGATGAACATGTTAATATTCTTTACGACAAAATAGTGAACTCCTCTGGCATTGTGAGTGTGTCAAACAGGGACACACACACACACTATCGCACTTCTGGTTACCTTGAGAATAGTCTGCAAGTGTCTGATAATTATTTGATTTTGTTGGTGTTTGTGTTTAAGACTAGGTTGCAGGACAGTTAGTTGAGATGTGTGTATGTTAGGTTTATCTTGAGGGTGTCTTGTTGAAGTAAATTGGTAGTTTTTTGGCTACAAAGTTGCATTTTATATTGCCACTTAGGGTGATATTGACCTCCACCCTGTTGCATACAAAAGAATGGAAAATTGTAATTTTGTCTTTTAAGAGATATATTATTCGGAGTAATGTTACCTCATAAAATAAACTGTTAGCATAGAAGTCTTTATGGCTGATATTTTCTTTACACAACAGCTCATAAAAATTCTTCCATCTGTAGATGACCTGATAACTTTTACCTATAAAAGACCTTATAGCTGATCTTCTTCCTTTGGAAGACTCCATAAGATGTCTTCTCTCTTTTCAACATTTTCTAGTTATAGAATACCCCATAGAATTGTTACTGTCAATTCAGGACGCCATAATAGAAAATCTCATTTTTGTTTAGACCTTATAGCTGATCTTCTTCCTTTGAAAGACTCCATAAGATGTCTTCTCTCTATTCAATATTTCCTAGTTATAGAATACCCCATAGAATATTTACTGTCAATGCAGGACGCTGTAAAAGAAAATCTCATTTTTGTTCAGACCTCATAGAATATCCTTTTTGTTTATACCCTCCCTACTGCGAATGTAATTGTTGCCGTCTCATTGTGTTGATGTTGTTGTTGCTGCTGCTGCACTACACTCTTCATGTTTGTCAAGTACATAAGTGTCCCCTACGGAAACGCACACTACCACATATCCTCAAGTAGTGTTAAAGTATATACATTCTCTGTTTGGCATTCTTTACCTAACAAAACACACGAACAACAACAACATTCCGGTCTGAATAGCCGGTAAGTGGAGGGTCACTTTGTATACACACTAAAACAGAGACACCAACATGGCAGACAATTCATTTTGTGGTCGAAATATACAAAGACAACAAAAACCAGTCTCCCGAGAATGAATTTCCAACAATTTCAAATCCATCAAAAAGGCTGAAGTTTAAAAACTATTTGAAAGCTTAAATTTTATCCAGCAGACCAAGAGAGTTAAGGCCAGCATATAAAATGCCTATGGCTAATAACTCTTTCCTTTTTATTTTTCCAACAACTTCCCCTCCAGCTGAGTCTCTCAGCACCGAAGAACCGAAAACATTTTTCAATTATTCATAAGACGTTTTCGATAATTAATATCAAGGCGTTATATGAATTTTAATTAAACAACAGTCATCATGGCAAAAGCTGTTCGTTCGGTTGTACTATGGCAAAAATCATTTGAATTGCCTTTAGGGAGGCCGGCAACAACAGCAACAATCATTCAGACGAAATTCAACTAAGCACACGCACACACACAGAGAGAGTCATATTTCTATAGCAGATGAAGGCCAAGAAACCACAATGAAATGTTAAACCTTGTCTAAAACTTAAGTAAGTTTTGTGTAATTAAATGTGAAAAGATGATAAATCGTTTTATAAGACTTTTCATGTTGATAAATTTTTGTTTTTGGTTGTTGCAGGATGGGGGGAAAGGGTAGGGAATAAATCCAATTCTTGGTAAATGAATCGGAGAGTTAAAATCATTTTTATTAGAATTCTAAGATAGTTAATTAAGACTTTTTGGTGATGATGGTGATGTGGAATTAAAACAAAAAGGGGGAATTATTGTCCATTATGGTGAAGGGAGTATAAAAGAGTGGCAGAGGGACAAGATGAATGGTAAAATGAACAAAATAGTGTCAAAAGGGGAGGGCAAAGAGTATTGCGCATAGAAGAAAATTATGACTGAACAGAATTACTTTTGTGGTCCTGTAATTATTTAACTGTGAGTAACACTTAAATAGTAACCGCTTTTTGAGGATTGTATTGATCAGAGTTTGCCAATCCAAAATAGATATTAATTTTGTGCATAGCATTCGATCTCCGCGAATGTCATAATGTCATGCTCGTTGGCGAGATTTGATTTTCTCATAAGGAAATTACGAGTGAATTAGAATAAATCATTAATAGATTCTTCGTTTCCACGACAGAGGGGTCTACGGTCCGAAACGACCCGAGTCTTGCTCGGCAAACGTCTGGCACCTCAGCCCGTTGTGTAAAAGCAATAGGGCTGCTACAACAACAACATTAATAGATTGCTCTTAGAAGGGCCCGTAGGAAAATTCTTATGATTGTTGTTCGGTACTTATGAAACATTTGCTGATGTTATTCTTAAGAAAATATTTAATTTATTCATTAATATTTATTTTTTCTTCATTCAATGCCATCATCTATAAACGATTTTTCGTCGATTTCTCAAAGCACATAAAACGTATTGCATACAGACTATAACTCTTGAGGACTGGAGGTTTCAGCGGGCTTTGTTTAGCACTATACCCTATATAACTAGGTTATGTTTTGTCTTAAGATTTTGAAACACCACACAATACATATGCAATAGATATATATCTATTTTGTCTGTCTGGTAATTATATGTCGATTTTTTATAATAAGTCCTTATTTTATTATTAATTATTGGGTAAAGGTACACTATTTGGTACAGATCCTTTATAAGGTGTTTCGATTATTTTTCTTTTTTTTTTAACTTTTTCCGTGATGAGTGTTATTTTGGGTTCTCTTAAAAAGAAATACCTCATGTCAGATTGTTGTCAATATATATCCGTATTTTGGCATAAATACCATAAATGGGGTGGAACCATTATGGATCTGAAGAGCCTCTCAAAGGGTGCTAGGTTATACGCATAACATTTTCAGTTTTGACACATTAAAATCCTTCATAAAGCCTAATTTTTCAATCGAAATCCCTTTAATATTGCATTTTGTGTTATCAAAATATAGAAGACCTCCTCTCAGAAAAAGCCAGCATATATCTCGATTTGATATAGCACCCACATAAAATATGAATAATTTGATATATTTCAATTTTTCCAGGGATAAATAAAATAAATATGAGGCTCATGGTCCAATATCCCATTTTAGGTGTTTAAGATCCCAATTTCCTATCGAATTGGCGATAAATTAAGCGCTCTCCCAAAATACAAAATATCCATATACAGTTTCCTCACGTGGCAAGAGGACCTAGCCGAATATGTTACTATTATGTGGCATTTAGGTCTATTGGATAACCGAACCCATCCTGGCCGAAAATTTTCAATATAGGTAAAATTTTTGATGAAGCACAAATAAAAAATGTCCGCACATTTTATATAATCTAGTGAGTCCTATTTGTAAAAAAAATTCTAAAGGATCATGGGTATATAAAGTCCGAATTTAAGTATTTTTAAGGTCCTAGTCCCATTTTCTGCAGTAGTGTCTACAAAATTTAGAATTTCTCATTTTCCGAGGATATAATGCCTTCGTGTTATAAACACTCTCTTTCTTAGGATACCGAAAATAGGTTTAAAGCCGCACCATCTGTCAAATACCTTCCATGTTTTCATGTAGTCTCCTTATCAAGTTTCAGACTTTCAAGGTCGTTTTCACGTTTCCAAGCAAAATGTTTCTAATTTGAGGTAAAGTAAAAGGAAAATCTTACAACAACATTTTATGGAAATTTGTCCATGCGCCTGAATTTCATTAAATAATATGTCGAAGGCATTGGATTAGTTTCAATTTTAACAAGTGAAAAAGAGGTAAGTTCGGCCGGACCGGAACTTTGGATACCCTCCACCATAGATATATTGACAGTTACACTAGAAATGAAAATATAGGGAACGTACCAAAAAGGGGACCTATACCGACATTTCTAAAAACGGATTATGTGAACTATAATACAAATTTTAGAAATTTTTGAAGGATAATTGTACCCTCAGCCTTATGGCTAATGAGGGTGTATACACATTAACACAGTACCTCATCGAAATATTGGTTCTAGACCGCATGTTTCTTTGGACCAAATCCGTTTCAGAAAATTTAGATTTCATCCGAACTTTGCCCATCTTATTATTTCTTCCCAGCTTAGTTCATATTCGATGATGGGGAATATTGGTCCACTCCTTCTGGAACCTCCAATCAGGGGCTAGGTCTAAATGCGGCTATAGTTCATTATCGAACCTTACGTTCTAATTTTTTATCTCTCTATCCTCCGAGGGTGAAATGACTACAAAAGAGTCTTAGAACCAAAAAGGGGGTTTTATTGGGACTACCCCAAAAAAGGGGGTGAATATTAATAATTTTTGGTAGGAAGATTTGTTACCATATACGACTACAAAATACCAAATTGCAGCAAATTCGGTTGAAAAACTAGCTCAAGAACGCCAAAATGCCGAAAATTGGGGGTATCCTTATATGGGGGGCTATCCGAAAAAAATGACCTATATTCGTCATTTTTGTGGATAGATTTGGAACGTATTAAGAACCCAATGTACCAAATTTCAGCGTATTCGGTTGAAAAACGCGCTTAAGAACCCCAAAATACCGAAAATTGGGGGGGGGGTACCCTTACATAGGGGATATCCGAAAAAATTAACCTATATTTATAATTGTTTGTGGAGAGATTTGGTACCTATTAAGAACCCAATGTATTAAATTTCAGCGTATTCGGTTGAAAAACGCGCTCAAGAACCCCAAAATACCGAAAATTGGGGGGTACCCTTATATGGGGGTTATCCGAAAAAATTTACCTATATTTATAATTTTTTGTGGAGAGATTTGGTACCTATCAACAACTCGAAATACTAAATTACAGCCAATTCGGTGGAAAAATACGATCAAAACCCCCAAAATACTGAAAATTATGAGATACCGTTATATGGGGCCGTTTTTTGTAGGGACATTTAGTACCAAATATGAACCCAATGTACCAAATTTCAGCGTATTCGGTTGAAAAACGCGCCCAAGAATCCCAAAATACCGAACATTGGGGGGTACTGTTATATGGGAGCTATGGCTAAACGTGGACCGATATATCCCATCTTCTAACTTGACCTGCCAGCAGACAAAATCAATTCCTTCAGAAGATAGTGTGATTACAACAGACGAACGGACAGACGGACGGACATGGCTAGATCGTCTTAGAATTTTACCCTGATCAAGAATATATATACATTATAGGGTCGGAAATGAATATTTCGATGAGTTACAAACGGAATGACAAAATTAATATACCCTCCATACTATGGTGGATGGTATAAAAATAATTTTTTACTGTGGGTGCGTATATATACTAGCAACGTTCATACGCCAGAGTTCACTACAATTATAAACACGAAACTTTTCGGAGTTTGACATACACATTTGAAAGTAAAACCAGTGAGCGGAGCAGTATAGTTGGACGGAGCCGGCCATATGACACACAACTATCACGGAAATCTTACTTTCTGTGGATCTATATTCTGAGCATAGCAATATTTTCCGATCCGCAATATAAAAGTCCCCTTAAATTTTTAGTATTTTGAGGATTTCAGAGGAAAGAACCGCTTTCTTCTACGCACATTTTGGTAATTTATTTCGAATAGCTTCCATATTTTGTTTTTCCTACACATTTTCCTGTAATTACCAATTATGTATTGTCATTGGTGTGGGCACACGTTTTCTAATATCCTCCCCAATTATCCAATTATTATTCTATTCATAATCTTCAATTATGTATTATATTTTATTACAACGAAATAAATCTCTAAAAAGATTTTTCTGTTTGCGTTAATTATATTTTAATAACATTGTAAGTTTATATCATTAAATCATCAACGTCATTCTCATTATACTGGCTGGAAACAAGTATTTAGAAGCAAAGAAGCTGCAGAAACTGCTAAGGAGGAAAATTAATTTGCAGGAATATTATTTTTCATTTGAAGTTTGATATGGTTTATATATTTGATATGGGTGTTCTATATAAATAATATATATGTGTGTGTGTTTGTATATGTTTGAGTATTTTTGTGTGTCTGTCTGTGTGTCTGTGTCTATTATATATGTGTTGTTTATATGTCTGTGTGTGTATGATTTCTGCTTTGCTACTGCTTTTAATTTATGTCTATACTTTTTATTGAAGCCAACTAACTACACTCAATGCTTGTGTATCCAAGTAAATTTTACTAATTATACTAACTTTTTGCGAAAAAATATGGTTTTCACATTATTGCCTCTCTTTCTCTTTTCCCCTCTCTCTTTCTTCACTCTTGACATATATTTTGTTTATTCCTCTTCTATTTAATTTTGGTTTATAATATTGTTGTGTATTTTTTCTCTATTAAAAAAAAAATGGCACAAACACCAATCCCAAAAATTTAACAAACAAATGCACTTTGATTCCCCACAAAAAATACTCACACACGCACATCTGCACACTCACACACACACACATACTATCTAATTGACTGCACTTGTATACCAAAAACTAATTAAACTTGTCTAACAACTTAAAAATCTCACACTTTATTTAACATTTGTTTTTTTCTATTCGTAAAAAAATTATACTAACAAAAATGCCAACAACCACAACATGTATGCATATTACAACAACAAAAGTATATATTACAGACCCCGATCTGATATTGCCGCGAGGTGAATTGGAATTTACAACATTGGATCCAACGCTGAAATAATACCAACATCAACAACAACACCACCACAGCCACAACCATCAACATAATGAGCTGAATAATCCTTTGGCTGCAATAGCACCGCCACCACTTCCACCACCAACAACAACTACAGCCCCAACAACATCAACAATTAACATAAGCCAAATATAACATAAACATTGATGAGAATTGATATCATTAAATCACAACATAAAGTCGCTGGCCCTTTACATATGTATGTCTATCTGTCTGTCTGTCAATCACCCTCAGACAGTGTGTCAGTCATGTGGCATCATTATTCCCTGTTATCTGTTATCCCTGTTCTACACTCCTTCAATGGCAGTCATCCAACCAACCTATTATCAACCTTTCCGAGAAAAAAAAAACGAAAACCAAGTCACAACCTACATACACACATACATGCATAAATAGGACATCATCTGCCTACCCCAAGAATGGAAACTTTCTAGAATAAGAACAACAGCAACAAATAATAATTAAAATTAATTTAATGTTTAAAAACAGAACACACTAATAAGTCTTCTACCATTCTATCGTTGGACGTATGTGTTCATTATGCCAGGATTCAGGCAAGCAAGGATTTTTCTCATTTTATTTAAATTAATAGGTATGTATGGCAAAAATAACAAAAAAAAAACTTTTCAGTTTGTGCTAAAACCCCCTCTTAAATAAAAGAAAAATTATCAAAAGGGGCAAATGACCATTGGAGAGTTTTGCATTCAAAAAGAGTTTTCTCTGGCCTTTTAATTACAACATGTTTGAGAACTTTTGCAGCAGACTCAAAATTAACTTCATATCTATTATGTCGTCTCAAGTATTATGCTTGCTGTCCAGTCTGGCCTTCTCTGTCTGCACAAGAAACTTGAGTACATATATTTTTGACATTGTGTCGTTGTAATTAATTAAATCAATTTGTGAAAATATTTTTGCTGTTTTTATACGTTAATTTGATACGACAATTAATCAATTATATAATTAATTTGAAGTACAGATTCTTATATAGAATTATAATTTTCATTTCTAGTACTTTATCATATAGTTTAATTTGTTCGTTTCAAAAGTATGATATTAATGAGTTAATGTTAAATCAATAATTTGTTCAATGAAATTGCTTATTTAAAAGATATGTAGTTACCTTTACGAAAATAAAGCATACTTTGAGGCGCTATTGATATAAAGAATGGTATAAGGCGTTTTTACACCACAACTAAACGATAAGTGGATTGTGTATGGAAGAATGTTGCCATTTACAAAGGAAAAACAATGCGAATACAGATTTTCTGTAATAAACAAATATATAATGCCCAAAGTCGGCCGTACCGATCTTCATCATAGCGACAATAATTAATATATTTCAACCTGAATGTTATATATTGGTCTGTTCCCGTACTGCAACAATCTACTAATTTTTCCGATTTCATAAAGGAAAAATTGTTATCGTAGTCAAAAAATTTACATTCTTGCAGGTTCTGGAACATACCATATATGTTTGAATCAGGTATGTTTATTTGAAAACCATACACAACTATGTTGTAAGGGTATTATAGCTCCGAGTGGCTCCCAAATGTTGGTAACGCCGCGAAATATTGGCCATATACCATCATGTCTCGATCTAGACATGTGCGTCCGTCCACGATACAGACCAATGAATACCCCTATTGTTTTTGGTAATTGTTGGTTAATATTTAGAGGATGAAATAGGCCAAAAACTATTACGACACAAACACCGCTGATGGCTAGCAATTTTTACTTGTGGTTAGGTTTATGATCAAATACGATGTCTATAATTTTCGATGATGATCAGGTGATAGCACGTCACACGGGAAAGTGAACGTGGCCAACTAATTTGAAGGGCTGTTCAGATAATGTTTGGTCAATATTCAGCGGTTCAAATCAACCAAGACATTTGTGTATTGAATGGCAAAATGTGCACCTTATGACGTAAATATTAACATCGGGAAAACAAGATTCGGAAAATATGCAGGAGATGTTAGCATCTAATCGGTCAACAGTGTTCACATATTGCGAAATAATGACAAGGCTGGAGTATAGATCCGCAGAGAATTAAAGTTCCGTGATTGTTGTGTATCATATGACCGGCTCCGTATGATTATACTACTCCACTCACTAGTTTCAATGTATTTTAGTTTCATTTTAATGAAAGTACGTAGCTCCACCATCACATCAAAGACATCGAAACAGAAATAGTGTAAAATTGGTTTCCAGGGAATATTCACTATTCCCAATGATGATTCTTACTATTACTATTATCGTGGACCAATACTGAAAACTATTGACATCACGTTATTCAAAACTTTAGCGAAACCTTTCACAATATTTAAAATCAAGCAGCTATACCAAGATGTTCTTTTTAATCAGAAATTTGGAGTTCCAGCAACAATAGTTATTACAGTCACTAGTTTCAATGTATTTTAGTTTCATTTTAATGAAAGTACGTAGCTCCACCATCACATCAAAGACATCGAAACAGAAATAGTGTAAAATTGGTTTCCAGGGAATATTCACTATTCCCAATGATGATTCTTACTATTACTATTATCGTGGACCAATACTGAAAACTATTGACATCACGTTATTCAAAACTTTAGCGAAACCTTTCACAATATTTAAAATCAAGCAGCTATACCAAGATGTTCTTTTTAATCAGAAATTTGGAGTTCCAGCAACAATAGTTATTACAGTCAGAATTGTCTATGGCCAGACCAAAGTGGTCGCAATAGCCATAGTCGTATAAGCGATATGTAATTAAGTTTTTTGGGACCTTTGGATACCGTCGTTAAAACCGATATGCCGCTATATTTCGAGTAATTTTAAACGATTTCGACTATGTTTTGAGAAATTATTGGCTTTCGTGGCGAAATACTGAAGCTTATATTCAATTGATTTTGCGCCTCCTCCTCCTACATAATTGAACCTCCTCCAATACAATTTACTTGGTATTCAATTGTCGAATTGTAATGTCTCTTGCAAAAAAAAAAAACATCTCTACCGTAGCTCTATAAAAAAATCGAATGGTGTCAAATTTCATGTTTTTGGTGGCCAGTTTTTGTGAAAACATGAATATCACCACGACGAGAAATTAAGCGGCCAGGAAATATCTCTTGCAAAAAATCCATATTCACTCGAGTTGTGTGCCATGTAGTAGTAAGGCTTGTTGAAACCAAACCATATTATCCAAGTTCTATTCTTCAATAGCAGGCAAAAAATAGTTACATAGACCATAACGCTACAAATTTGACGGTCACAGTCTTTCATCATCGTTTTCGAAGAAGTAAAATCCAATTACAGTTTCGGACCAAAATGCGCACCAAAGAATGATTTTTTTATGGATGTAATGAATTCTCAGAACCCTAAATGCGATTTTTATACCATATTTAGACGATTGTAATAATAAAATCTCCTCATAAAGCAAGATATGTGCATGTGAGAGAATCATTATTTTAGTAGTAGATATTGTTAATTTGTATGCGATGTGAGTTAGATTTTTGAATCGCAATATTTATAGTGACCTTGGGGTAAATAATAGCTTATCTTAAATTCACAGTGAATTATAATATGGCGCCCAACTGAAATATGGGTTCGAATGTGAGGTAGTTCTCAAAAAAATACAGGAAATTATGGGAATTTTGACAAATTTTAAGTCCAATAATAATTCTTATTTATGTCATAAAAATTTTGACTCAAATCGCAGAAATGTTTCCATTATTAGCATGATGTCTAAAGTCATGTTGTTTTAAATCGCGTGAGTGGCCGTTCTTCCATGGCTTTAATCTCAAAAGATGAAAACTGGAGGTTCTCAATTTTTTATCATTGATGGCACTCTTAATTTACTACCAAAAAGTATTAAGGGGACCCCCCCATTCTCGGGGTCAAAAATTTTGTTGATATAATTCGAATCTACACTAATTAAAGAATGTCCCTACAAAATTTCAAATGAAAATCTCAACAACTCTTGAAGATATAGCCGATTTATTGTGTCAGCATCAAGTGACGGCTAAAGGGTCCCAAACTTTAAACGCGTTTTTCTCTAAACATTTTTTTGCGAATGGCGGGCACGATAACTCAAAAACTAATAACCCAATCGATTTCAAATTTTTACACGTTTCTCTGTGAGTGTATAGCTATCGTATGAACTAGGATAAAGCCAATCGGTGAAGATCTTCCTTATTTTTTAACTTGGGTTTTGGTAAAAAATCGGAGATTTTCCAAAAATATTTTTTCAAGGGTTCACCATTTTGTTAATTTTAGAGCGAAGTCAATAATCCTAGTTCATACGCGAGGCAGACATGTACTCTTTCAAGCACCGTTGGAATTTTCGGATTCCTATGTTCCAGTGAGGAGTTATCATGCCCGCCATCAAAAATAAGGACTTCTCTTTAATTACAAAAAACAACAACAAAACATTAACAAAAATTGTTTGTAAATTATTTTTCTTCTATTTTAAATCTTCAATTATATATGTGTAAAGTTGCAAACCTTAACAAGCATTGGTATTGATTTACCAGCCCATTGAAAATCTTGAAAAATTAAAATCGTGAATGGGGGGGGGGGGGGGGGGGGGGGGGGTTCCCTTAAGCGTAAACTGTAAAAACTCATTTATTTCACTTTTAAAATTTTAATTCGTCGCGGAAAAGCCCTATTGAGTTGGTGTTATTTTTATATTGTTCTAAACTGCCGAAAAAGTACTTTAAAACATCTTGTTACCATATGTTCTGCTTTCATCAGTCGTTTGGCGTTCTGCCGTATCTTTGTAATAAGGTAACCCTATTGGGATTTAGTAACTGATAGATTCGCCTTACGTTCCACAGTGCCAACTGTAAAAACGTTGGGCGTTTTTACTTTGACCTCAAGGCCTAAAAATATGCAACATATTTAGTTTTAATTTTGACTAAGAAAGACATATTTAGATTGAATATTTGTAAACTCATGAGCAAAATTGACAAGCATTTTGGGCAAAAACAAACATGATACTCCCCAATGGTCACATATTTTTTTCCTTTTGGCTTGAATTAATTTTTTTTGTCATTACATACCTTATTAAATTAATATTGTACTTATTTTTTTTATTTAAAACATTTACATATGCCTTCATATATATTTCTAAGAAAATTTCACAAAACACTATTTAACTGAAGTTAAAACTAAAATCCTATTACAAATTTAAGTTTTATAAAAAAATCAAAGAAGAATAAAAAGCCAATTAAAAAAATGTTGGCCACTTAAAAAGTGTATCTATATAAATATATTTAGCCATGTAATGCTAATCATGTTATTGGTCATCATCTTTTTTATTTTTAAACCATACTTCAAAATACTTACCAAAGAATTAAAATAATAACAAAATACAAAAATCGAATTATTCAGAAAATCGGTGGTCGATTTTTGAAAATTAGTGAATAAAATTAAATGTAAATAATGTTAAAAAATGAAAAAAAAACAAAATTATTAGTAATGTAATATTGAGATTTAAATGATCCAAAAATTGTTCTTAGCCACAAGTTTATAAATGTTTTGAAGGAAAAGGAAAATATAAAAATAAATTTAAATACTAAAAACCCAAAGAAAATCTGTACAAAGTTATATAAAAATGTGTAAATAACGAATTTAGAATGACGACGATTTAACTAAACTCAACTCTAGTACTGAAAAGAAGAAAAAAAACACGACGTCTATAAACAAATTTTAGGTTAATATGATGAATGATGAAAATACCGAAAATATAGAAATTTAGAAGGCCATAAATACATAAAAGAGGAAAATATTGAAAACAAAATTAGAATAATATAAAAATAAAATAAACGAAATTTTGGTATTTCAATATCAATAAAAGTGAATGAGATTTAAACCAAATATATAGGTAATTTAAGTATTTCATACATACTAAATATATATATACAGGGTGTTCCAAAAATGGAAATAAAATTAAAAAAATCTTAAGAAATTATTTTCAAAAATGGATTTTTTTCAAAAATATTTTTATTATATAGAAATTATTTAAACTACAAATTCACTTGTTTCATTTTTGCCACACCCTGTATTTACTCATACATAAACCATACAGTTATAGACTAAATAAATTACTAATAAAATACACAAATAACATAAAACGACATAATTGTCACTTCTAACTATTGACAAAAAAATTATTATTATTAATAAAGAATAAAAAAAAATATTATTTAGAATTTAATAGTTTTGAACAGAAAAACAAATGTTTAAAATCAACAAACTAAATTTTAAGTGTTTCTTGTTAACTTACAACAAAACAAAAAATAAATAAATAAATATTAAAATCAAACAAATATACACTCCCACAAACACACATACATACACAACTAAGAAAACAAAATACTAAATAAATACAAATAAATAATTTAAAAAAATCTAAAAAAAATAAATAAATCAAAAAGCAAAGCAAACAAACCAAACGACATGAAAAAAATAAAAATAATTAAAATTTAAGTAAAATATAAATAAATAAACAAAACAAAAACACATTCGTATGTATGTTGTATATATAAATAAAATAATAATAAAAATTGTAATATTTAGTAAATTATGATCAGATGATGATTGAATAATAAAAAAAGGAAATATAACTGTGCAAGGATTACCATAAACCAAAATAAAAAGAAGAATTTTTCTTTTTTATTAATTAATGTTTAGTAACAAATTTAGTTTTTTAAGATACAACAAGAACACAAAAAAATTCGAATTCTTTAAGAACTAACTGAAATAAAAAATGAAAACTAAAAAATATATTTCTTAAGTATAGACATAATTTTGTTTACGTAATCAAATATAATCAAAAAAAAAAAAAAAACATACAACAAAACTATAAAACAAAAACGTATGTCAAGATAAATAATAAATAAATAATAATTGAAAATAAAACCCATACCAAACAAAAACACAAAAAACTGAAAATAAAAATCTAAATAAAGTGAAATATTCAATAAGAAAAAAAAGAAAATTGGAAATTATATTTTGGCCAATTCCCAAAAAAAAAATTAGAGATGGTAAGTTTTCTATAGAAATCAAAAAAAAAAAATTGGGAATTATTTTTTTTTTTAATATTTGCCAAATTTGTGTTTTTATGAATTTTAAATTTAATAGTTTTTCCATAACTTATTTATATAAAAAATTTCGTTTCTTAATTTAATTTGCCAAATATTAATTAATAATTTTCCAAAATCGAAAACACATTTGCCAAATTTTATCTTTGTATTTCATCATTTTATATTTTAGTTTAGTTAATAATTTTAAGATTTTATATAAAATTTTTATATGTTCTTATTTTAAGTTAAATATTTTTTTGTAACAATAATAATACTTATAATAATAAAAAGAACTTAAAAATCAAAACGCAAATATTTTTTTGTTTTTTATTTATTTTTAGTTTTTTTTTTTAAAACAATAATTTAGCCTTAATTCAAATTAACATGTACATGTGTTGTTAATGCACAAAATCAAACTGAATTTATATTGAATTAAGCAATTTCAGTATGCAATGCTGTAGAAAATAAATTGATTGTTGTCAAATTTGTTTACGTTTAATTTGCAAAATTCAACATTTCTTCAAATTTGGAGCTGTTTTATTTCATTATAGCTGTTAGTTCCTTCCTGCCATGTATCAATTTCAAAAAGATGTAATCCTAAAAAATATTGTAAAGAAATGTCAATATTTTCTTCCTACACACAGACAAATAATAGTTTTGAAACCAAAAACTGGTTCATAAATGCAGAAATTCTCGTCTGTCAGGGGTAAATTTTAATTCAAATTATTTTGTCAGATATAGAAGCTATATCTAAATCTGAAACGAATTTCACGAAACTTAGCACACATCATTCTAGGCTTAATTCAGTACGTTGTGCCAAATTTCGTGAAAATCGAAAAATATTTAGGGACTTTGGTGTACATTTACCTTATATTTTTTTGTTTTTTATTTATTTTTAGTTTTTTAAAACAATAATTTAAAACAAGTAAGAAAAGTAGTAAAGTCGGACGGGTCGACTATATGACACCCTTCACCACTGGGTATATTCAACAGATGAATCCTAATAGACGTCGCATTTTTAAAGGGCCAGTAAAATTAAATTGGATCCATAAACATGTCATTCTGCAACCGATACATAATTTTTCATTTTGTCAGATATAGAAGCTATATCTAAATCTGAACCGAATTTCTAGAAACTTAGCACACATCATTCTATTCTTAATTCAGTACGTTGTGCCAAATTTCGAGCAAATCGAAAAATATTTAGGGACTTTGGTACACCATTTACCTTAAATCGGATTAAAATATATATGGGAGCTATATCTAATTCTGAACCGATTTTCACGAAACTTTGCACGCATCATTCTAGACCTAATTCATTACGTTGTGCCAAATTTCGTACAAATTGAGAAATTGAGAGATTTCACGAAACTTAGCACACATCATTCTAGGCTTAATTCAGTACGTTGTGCCAAATTTCGTGCACATGGAAGGATATTTAGGCACTTTGGTGCACCATTTATATTAAATCGGACGAAAATATTTATTGGAGCTATATCTAAATTTGAACCGATTTTCCCCACTTTAAATAGGGTTCGTCCTTGGGCCAAATGCCAAATTTCATCCAAATCGGATCATAAAAGCGACCTGTACTTTGTTCACAAAAATACATAGACGGACAGACATGCGTAAATCGACTCAGCATACATGGACGGACGGACGGACGGACATGCGTAAATCGACTCAGAAAGTGATTCTATGCATATTCTCAAAAGGAACCATGTCTATATCGTTTCCTTTTACCTGTTACAAACATATGCACAAAGACATAATACCCTTACCACAGTGTTGTGAAGGGTATATATATCCAATGAGGGGAAATATATTTGAGTTAGAGATACATATTCAAGTAGCGTAATTTTTGTAATAGAATTCTAGAACGCGAAATTATATTTTGGCTAAATACAAATCAAATATATGTGAAGTTTTCAAATTTTCATATTTGAAAATCTTTATATTAAATTATTTTTGAATCAATTTTCATATTTTATTAATATTAAAAAAATTCAAATATATATGAACGGATCTTTTAATACCATTCACTACACGGAGTGCATTCAAATTACATAAATCAATCGGAGTCTTTATATGGGGGCTATGTTATATGTAGGTTGTCCGTGCCGTGAAAAAAACATGTTTCAAAGCAGTGCAAAAACTACCAATGCATGCACAAAAAGTCACAAATAATTTTCAAACATTAAATGATATGGACCGTTCTATCGATTTTAAATAAAGATATCAAGAATTATATGGTTTTTTAATTTTTTAATTTTTTTCATTATATAAATATATTTATATTATAAATATGTAATAAAAGTCTAGAATTTCCCCTAAACATTTGTGCAAATTTTATAAAAATCGGTTGAGTATTCGCTGAGTTATTTGCATTTGAAAGCAATGCTGCTTAGAAATGTACCTCCTGTTCGGTTCTGGGCGCCTATTACCCAAAAATTAAAATCTCTCAAAAAAGTGGTCTTCTAAAATCGGAAAAAAAAATATTTCTGCTGCTGTGCAAGGAAAATCGTAGCATACTTTTAGGTCAAGAAAGTTCGGGGACCAAATTTGTATATATACACGTATGTATGTATTATTGTTATTCGAACAGTAAGTGTAGATTCAAGCATCATGGTCTTCAAATACAAATAACTCAGCGAATACTTAACCGATTTTTGTAAATTTTACAGAAATGGTTAGAGAAACGATTTTTTAATTTATTATATGTCAGACAGCAGTGTAGACGCAAATCGTAGGAACATCACTTGTATATCATATAGTCGGGGTACGTTCACCTTCTCTTCTTTCCTTATTGTTTTTTTCCTCAGAGATGACTTCCATTGGCTATAACTATTTTGGAGTTATATATAACGATTTTGGAGTGAAGCTCAACCGTAAGTATTGCAAAAACTACCACTGCATGCCGAAAAAATCACAGATAATTATCAAACATTAAATTATATGAACCGTTCTATCGATTTTAAATAAAGATATCAAGAATTATATATCGATTTAAAATAAATAAAGATTATAAATAAAGATATCAAGAATTATATAAGTATTTTTTCATTCTGATAGCTCCTTAAAATCACCCCTTATATAAATATATTTTTAATATCAATGTGTAATAAAACTCTAGAATTCCCCCTAAACATGGGTGCAAATTTTATAGAAATCGGTTAAGTATTCGCAGAGTTATTGGCATTTGAAATCAATGATGCTTCAAAATGTACCTCCTGTTCGGTTCTGGGCGCCTATTACCCAATAATGAAAATCTCTCAAAAAAGTGGACCTCAAAAAATCGAAAAAATTTTCTGCTGCTAGGCAAGAAAAATCGTAGCATACTTTTAGGTAAAAAAATAGTTCGTGGGCCAATTTTGTATGAATACTTGAGAGCTATGTATGTATTCTTGTTATTTATGCACATATGCATGTATGAATGTGATATAGCCCTACTTACATTACATACCTACATATAGTAGCTAGTCAAAAAAAAATACCATTTTTAAAATATCGATTTTGTGAGAGATTTTCTTTTTTAGGTAATAGGCGCCCATCTTCGAAGAGTAGGTGTAGATGAAGCATCATGGACTTCAAATACAAATAACTCAGCGAATACTTAACCGATTTTTATAAATTTTACGGAAATGGTTAGAGGGAATCTGAAGTTTCATTACGAAATGATGTTGTGGAAATTCGTAATATTTAAAAGTTACCGACGTTCTGTTAATTTATTATATGACCGCACAGCAGTGCATCCGAAAATTGTAAGAACATATAGTCGGTTGGTCCACCTTCATTTCTTTCCATATTGTTTCTTTCTTAATGGGTTTCCTTCCTATAGCTCTTAAAAATCACCCTTTATACAAATTTATTTATAATATCAATGTGTAAAATAAAACTTTAGAATTTCCCCTAAACATTGGTGCAAATTTTATAAAAATCGGTTAAGTATTCGCTGTGTTATTTGTATTTGAAAGCAATGCTGCTTCGAAATGTACCTCCTGTTCGGTTCTGGGCGCCTATTACCCAAAAAATGAAAATCTCTCAAAAATGGTATTTTAAAAGTAGTCGGAAAAATACCATTTTTAAAAAACGGATTTTCTGAGAGATTTTCATTTTTAAGTTTTAGGCGCCCAGCATCAAACAGTAGGTGTTGGTTGAAGCATCATGGACTTCAAATACAAATAACTCCGCGAGTACTTAACCGATTTTTATAAATTTTACAGAAATGGTTAGAGGGAATTTAGAAGCTTCACTCCAAACTGGAAACATTACATAAGTCATGTTGTGGAAGGAATATCGTGATATTTAAACGTTACCGACGATTTTTTAATTTATTATATGTCAGCACAGCAGTGTAGACGAAAATCGTAGGAACATCTCTTGTATATCATATAGCCGGGCTACGTCCACCTTCTCTTCTTTCCTTACTGTTTTTTTTTCCTCAGAGATGACTTCCATTGTCTATAACTTTTATGGAGTTATATATAACGATTTTGGAGTGAAGCTCAACCGTAAGTATTGCAAAAACTACCACTGCATGTCGAAAAAATCACAGATAATTATCAAACATTAAATTATATGGACCGTTCTATCGATTTTAAATAAAGATATAATGCATTTTATGGGTTTTTTCATTCCTATAGCTCCTCAAAATCATCCTTTATATTCAAATATATTTATAATATCTATGTGTAAACTGCACAATTTTCCCTAAACATTGGTGCAAATTTTATAAAAATCGGTTAAGTATTCGCTGAGTTATTTGCATTTGAAATCAATGATGCTTCAAAATGTACCTCCTGTTCGGTTCTGGGCGCCTATTACCCAGAAATTAAAATCTCTCAAAAATGAATACAATTTTTAAAAGATCGATTTTGTGAGAGATTTTCATCGAACAGTAGGTGTAGATTGAAGCATCATGGACTTCAAATTCGAATAACTCAGCGAATACTTAACAGATTTTTAGAAATTTTACGGAAATGGTTAGAGGGACTTCTGAAGTTTCATTACGAACTGGAAAAAAGTACATAAAATGATGTTGTGGAAATTCGTAATATTTAAGGTAACGGATATGTACGCCCATACGAAACGGCTGAAACTTGAATCTTAAAATGTGTTGTGAGGGTCAATCTCGGTCCAAAGTTTTCAGATAAGGCTGGGTTTTGTGGAAATTCGTACTAGAACGGCCAAAAAGTACTAAATGTGGAACAATTTATAATTTGCGAATGTTCTAAATTTGTTACTATTTTTTAGTATATTTGGAATACGGTGAATCGATGATGCTGAGATCTTGAAAATTTTGAGTTAGGATCATTGTTCGGGTGTAGGGCTTATAGCCCTTGACAAAAATATTCTTTGAAAAGTCCACACCTCTTCTAGTCCTTGAAAAACTAACTCTGAAACAATCCTAGCCTCATAGAAAAAATATTCTTTAAAAAATCCACGCCTCCTGTAGTTCTTAAAAATCCACGTCACTTAAAGTCCTTGAAACATGTTCTTTAAAAAAGCCACGAGTCTAATCGTCTTTAAAAAAATTCCTTTAAAAAAACTACGCCATTTATTGTCCTTGAAATAAAGTCCTTGAAGTCCGAGCATTGTACAATCCACAATAACCTGAATTGAAAAGTAAAATATAAATTTAAAAATGATATTTATTAAATAAGAAATGTGCATCAATTTTAAGCAAACTTTTGAATAATATCAACCGAACAAATTTTGGTGGGCATTTCAAATTCCTTAAATCTGCCGGTACCAATTAGTTACATAATGGGTGCGTATTAAAAAATAATTTTCCAAATTCCAGACACTTATGTTGCATTTTTCTGTAAAAACAACATAATATTTTAACACATATTTAACAATATCCACATTCGCTAAGGAAGTAACGGACATTTTCTAGTCTGTAAGAAAACTCTAGAATTCCCTCTAACCATTGCTGCAAATTTTATAAAAATCGGTTAAGTATTTCCTGAGTTATTCGAATTTGAATTATACCATGCAACGAAATATACTTACTGTTCGGTGCTGGGCGCCTATTACCTAAAAATGAAAAACACCACAAAAATCGATCTTGTAAAAATGGAAAGTTTTCTTTAAAACAGCTACATTGGTACCTACATATCAAGCAACCAGAAATCGGACCATGAATTGTTTTTGTCCTACAAGTATGCTATGATTTTCATTACAAATAACCGTCGGACGTTATAAAAAATTGTGCCTTCGTTAAAAGGCCGATTTTTGAGTGATTTTCATTTTCGGGTAATAGGCGCCCAGAATTGAATAGGAAGTATATTTCGGAGCAACGTTGAATTAAAATGTAAATAACTCTGCAACTACTTAACCGATTTTCATAAAATTTACAGCAATGTTTAATGTATGGAATATTTCATTTTGTGGGAGACACAAGACGGAATAGCCCGCTGGGTCCCATCTTCGAATATATCCTCGCCTCTTATAGTCATAGAAAAAATATTCTTTAAAGAATCCACGCCTTTTCTAGTCCTTGAAAAATCGAAGCCTCTTATAGTCCTTAACAGATCCACGCCTCTTCTAAACCTTGAAAAATATTCCTTATCAAATCAACGCCTCTTCTAGTCCTTGAAAAATATTCCCTAACACATCCTCCTCTCTTTTAGTCCCTGAAAAATATTCCTTAACTGATCCTCGCCTCTTCTAGTCCTTTAAAAATATTCCTTAACAAATACACTCCTCTTCTAGCCCATGAAAAATATTCCTTAACAGATCCAAGGCTCTTCTAGTCCTTGAAAAATATTCCTTAACAAATCCATGGAAAAGTATTCTATAAATAATCCACGCATCTTATAGTCCTTGAAAAAATATTCTTCAAATAATCCACGCCTCTTATAGTCCTTGAAAAAATATTCTTCAAAAATCCACGCCTCTTATAGTTCTTGAAAAAATATTCTTCAAATAATCCACGACTCTTATAGTCCTTGAAAAATCGAAGCCTGTTCTAGTCCTCAACAGATCCACGCCTCTTCTAAACCTTGAAAAATATTCCTTAACAAATCAACGCGTCTTCTAGTCCTTGAAAAATATTTCCTAACAGATCCACCTCTATTTTAGTCCTTGAAAAATATTCCTTAAGTGATCCACGCCTCTTCTAGTCCTTTAAAAATATTCCCTAACAAATCCATTCCTCTTCTAGCCCATTAAAAATATTCCTTAACAGATCCAAGGCTCTTCTAGTCCTTGAAAAATATTCCTTAACAAATCCATGGAAAAGTATTCTATAAATAATCCACGCATCTTATAGTCCTTGAAAAAATATTCTTCAAATAATCAACGCCTCTTTTAGTCCTTGAAAAATATTTCCTAACAGATCCACCTCTTTTTTGGTCATTGAAAAATATTCCTTAAGTGATCCTCGCCTCTTCTAGTCCTTGAAAAATATTCCTTAATTGATCCTCGCCTCTTCTAGTCCTTTAAAAATATTTCCTAACAAATCCACTCCTCTTCTAGCCCATGAAAAATATTCCTTAACAGATCCAAGGCTTTTCTAGTCCTTGAAAATATTCCTTAACGAATCCAAGCCTCTTATAGTCCTTGGAAAAGTATTCTATAAATAAATCACGCCTCTTATAGTCCTTGGAAAAGTATTCTATAAATAATCCACGACTCTTATCGTCCTAGAAAAAATATACTTTAAAAAATCCACGCCTCTAATGGTCTTTGAAAAATATCCTTTAAAAATCTACGCCTTTTATTGTCCTTGAAAAAATATTATTTAAGATATCCACGCCTCTTTTAGTCTTTGGAAAATATTCCTTAACAGATACAGATAATATTCCTTAACATATTTCCAAAATATTCTTTTAAAAATGCACGCCTCTTATTGTCCACTTCCAAAATATTCGTTTAAAAATCCTCGAATAGTCTTTGAAAAAATATTATTTAAAGAAATTCACGCCTCTTACAGTCCACTTCAAAAATATTCCTTAAAAATCCACACCTCTTATTGGTCTTAATAAAAATATTCTTTAAAAATTCCAAGCCTCTTGGTTGCATTAAACATTTCTCTAATATTTTTTCAATTGACGATTTTTTACACATTTCTTTAGTCGCAGATTTTTTCAATATTTCTTCAAGTACAAATTTCGAGGAAAAATTGGAGCAGTCATCGTTTTTCTAGAAACGTCCCTTTAAGGATTCTAGAGCAGTTATATAATTCCTCTTACTTCAAGGACACCAAAGCAGCTATGTTGTATTTTTGGAAATCTATTTCCTGATATGAGCCCCCAAAATTGTGTTCCGAATTTCAATGCTGATACATGTTAGGAAGCTGAAAGCCCACATTTTGTTAATTAGTTTATTTTACTAACTACCTGTTTGGATGCCTTGTATGTTTGAGCCATTTACGAAAAGCAATGCCCACTCCAAACTTCAAGACTGACTTCATTCATCATGTACACAACCAATACTATTGTAGTAACTAATATTTTGTAAGAAGTAATGTAGTTCACTCTTTTCTTTATGTACTACAATTATTGTTTATTAAAAAAAAACGAATAAACAGATTAAAAAAAAAAACACAAATATTAAACACTTTTTTATTTCTTAATGGATGTTCGAAAAATCAGTTAGTGGGGGTTCTCACATAAATTTGTGCATTTTTGGGCAAATTTCACAAAAAAAACCAGGCTCCCAGAAAAATAGCACGTTCTAAAAAGTACAATTTTTTGATCTGGCAACACCTTGCCAAAAACTAAAAATTTTGATCTGACAACTCTTTTCGAAAAAAATATATCCAAAAATATCTTATGACGTCACAATTTTTCTTTCACCTGGTTTTGTGCATTTTTTCGGCAAATTTCCCAAAAATACCAGGCGTCCAGAAATAAATACAAAGTAGCCCGCCAAAAAAACTTAAATAAAAAATGCATCTGGCACCACCCGCGAAAAAAAATCGAGCGCCTGAAAGTATGCTATAGATTTTGTATTTTTTCAGTACGGCGTTGCCAGATGCAATTTTTTCTAATTTTTTTTTTAATTTTTGGCGGGCTACTTTCTATTTATTTCTGCACGCCTGGTATTTTTGTGAAATTTGCCCAAAAATACACAAAACCCGGTGAAAAAAATTGTGACGTCATCACACAAATGTATGTCGGACGCATAGGGGCATGTCTACTTACCGTAAGTGTATTCGTAAATAAAAACAAACAATATTTTTATTCGTGTTTTTTTTTAATTTTTATTAAATATTCTTTGTAAAAAATATACACATACATTCAATATATATATATATATATATATAATAAATTAATAATCATTTTGTATTATCATCATATGGAAATCCGAGCATAATACAACCACACCTGAAATGAAAAATAAAATATTAATTAAAAAATATCTTTTAAGATAAGAAATATGTTTTAATTTTAGTAAAAATTTAAATAATACCGGCCGAAAATTTTTGAAAATGTGGCGAAATAGCTTCAATTTCGTAGGCATTCCAAAAAACTCTAAATAGCTCGGGACCATTTATATGGCGGTTGCACACTCAGGTTGCAGTTTTCTGTGAAAAGAAATATTTCCCACATTCACCAACGAAGTAACGGGCATATACTAGCATGCCAGAAAACTTTAGAATTCCCTTAACCATTGCTGCATATTTTTTTAAATTGAGTAAGTAGTTCCTGAGATATTCAAATTCGAATTCTTCCATTCTCCGAAATATACTATTACCTACAAATGACAAATCCCACAAAAATCGATTTTGTAAAAATGAAAAGTTTTCTTCATAACAGCTACATTGTGTGTATGTGTAAGTAAATGTATTTTACATTACGTACGTACATAATTCACAAACAATTCTACATACCTACATATCAAGGAACAAGAAATCGGACCATGAATTGTTTTTGTCCTACAAGTGTGCTATGATCCGTCAGACATTTTATCTTTTTTAAAAGATCGTTTTTTGACGGATTTTCATTTTTAGGTAATAGGCTCCCAGAATCGAATAGGAAGTATATTTCGGTGTATCGTTGAATTGAAATGCAAATAACTCAGCAACTACTTAACCTAATTTCATAAAATTTACATCAATGGTTAGAGGGAATTCTGGAGTTTTATTCTGAAGTCGTTTATTTTGAAAATGGCGAAATAGCCTAAGCTTGGTGGGTATTTCAAATTCTTTAAATCGGACGGAACCATCTATTTATATGGCGGCTATGTTTAAAAAATGAATGTTCCAAATTCCAGACTCTCAGCTCGCAGTTTTCTGTAAAAACAGCGTAATATTTTAACTTACTTACTTACTTAACTGGCTAAATGGAAAGTTTTCTTTACAACAGCTACATTGTGTGCATGTGTATGTAAATGTATTTTACATAACATACGTACATAATTTACAAACAATTCTACATATATCAAACAATTGTTTTTGTCCTGACTTGCTTTTGCCCACAAAGTATGCTATGATTTTCTTTACAAACAACCGTCAGACGTTGAGAAAAATTGTGCCGATTTTTGAGATATTTTCATTTTCAGGTAATAGGCGCCCAGAATCGGAAAGGAAGTGTATTTCGTAGCATCGATGAATTGAAATGCAAATAACTAAGCAACTACTCAACCGATTTTCATAAAATTTACAGCAATGGTTAGAGGGAATTCTGAAGTTTTATTACACAATAGAGTTTATTTTGAATGTAGTTGGCGTCTACGTTTTCTTTTATTTGCATATATAAAGATTTGGGGTTGAATTGTTTCAAAATATTATTTTGTATTCATTTTGGGGTTTTGTGTCTTTTTAACATGATATAATATATACGCACTAGCATATGCCCACTACTTCGTTAGCGGATCTTTCCAAAACCACAATAAATGTTACAGTTAATATAAATAAACTTTAATTTAACTACACAATATAACTTAATATGGATTTATGAATTTATAAGTATGCACCAAAAAATAATAATGATTGGTCCTACATCTTGCAAGAGTCAGCTTAGTCAGGATTTATATTGAACATAGGTTTAATAATACCAAATCGAGCATTACTTACTAATTTTTATATTTTCTGAAAGTGTACTATTTTCTCGATCCTCCTGATGCAAATAGTACCATAATAGTTGTTTTTAACTTTTTCCTGCCGGTAGTTTAATGCTAATGGCAAATATGTTGTACGTTTAAGGACTTGTGTATCCATGTACGAAATAATGTTTTGCACAGTACACAATTTTTTTACAATTACATTTACATATTGCTTTTATCAGAGTTTTGCATTTATAGTTAAGATTTCCATTAAAAGTAGTCGAAATTTATTATTTATGGACGTTGCGTGTTACAAAATCCTCACTGGAAAGAATTTTCAGTATATTCTCTATATGAAAATCTCGTCCATTATTCATTACATCGGAATTCGCGACAGTATAATATATTTCCAGTGGGGTTGAAGGCAAATAAATATCAGTATTGTTAATTATATTAAATGGTAAAAATATTCCTTCTGGCCGCCTGTTGTGCACGATAATACTCGATAAGTGTTACCGATTTCATCGAAACATTGCCTATGTTTAAGCTTAGCATTCTATTTGTAATAGTTAAAGCTTAATAGAAAGATTCAGATTTCTTTCGCTAGCAGTTGAATTGTAATATAATATTTATAGCTTTTTAGAAAATTTTGGTACTACTTTCCACAAAAATGTTTTTGCCCTTCGTGGTATAGTCAATACCTTAAGTAGTATACCAAGTTTCAAGTATCTATGATAATAATAAATTAAAAAAATCTTAGGTAACGTTTAAATATTACGAATATATGCAACGTCGTTTTATTTACTTTTTTCCAGTTTATATTGAAACTTCTAAATTCCCCCTAACCATTTCCGTAAAATTTATAAAAATCGGTTAAGTATTCACTGAGTTATTTGCATTTGAAATCAATGATGCTTCGAAATATACCTCCTGTTCAATGCTGGGCGCCTATTACCTGAAAATGAAAATCTCTCACAAAATCGGTCTTTTAAAAATGGTATTTTTCTTACCTCGGGTAATAGGCGCCCAGAACCGAACAGGAGGTATATTTGGAAGCATCAATCATTGATTTCAAATGCAAATAACTCAGCAAATACTTGATCGATTTTTATAAAACTTGGACCAATGGTTAGGGAAAGTTATATTACACATTGATAAAATAAATATATTTATATAAAGTATTATTGCAGAAAAAAAACAAAAAACAGAAAGGAAAGAAGAAAAGGTGGACGTACCGACAAGAGATGTTCCTACGATTTTCGTCTACACTGCTGTACTGACATATAATTATTTAAAAAAATCGTCGGTAACTTTTAAATATTACGAATTTCCTTCCACAACATAATTTTATGAAACATTAACCATTTCCGTAAAATTTATAAAAATCGGTTAAGTATTCGCTGAGTTATTTGTATTTGAAGTCAATGATGCTTCAATCTACACCTACTGTTCGATGCTGGGCGCCTATTACCTAAAAAGGAAAATCTCTCACAAAATCGGTCTTTTAAAAATTGTATGTTTCCTACTACTTTTAACAGAGCATTTTTGAGAGATTTTCATTTTTGGGTAATAGGCGCCCAGAACCGAACAGGAGGCATATTTCGAAGCATCATTAATTTCAAATGGAAATAACTCAGCCAATACTTAACCGATTTTTATAAAACTTGCACCAATGGTTAGGGGAAATTGTGAAGTTTTATTACACATTGACAAAATAAATTTAAATATAAAAATATAAAGTATTATTGCTTTTTCTTACAGTTGAGATTCACTCCAAAATCGTTATTTATAACTCAAAAAAAGTTCTAGCCAAAATCGTTATTTATATAGCCAATAGAAGTCATATCTGAAGAAAAAAAAACAGAAAGGAAAGAAGAGAAGGTGGACGTACCGACCAGAGATGTTCCTACACTGCTGTACTGACATACAATTATTTAAAAAATCGTCGGTAATTTTTAAATATTGCGAATTTCCTTCCACAACATCATTTTATGTACTTTTTGCCAGTTAATAATGAAACCTCAGAATTCCCTCTAACCATTTCCGTAAAATTTATAAAAATCGGAAAATCTCGCACGAAATCGGTTTTTTTAAAATTGTATCTACTACTTTTAACATAGCATTTTTGAGAGATTTTCATTTTTGGGTAATAGGCGCCCTGAACCGAATAGGGGGTACATTTCGAAGCATCATTGATTTCAAATGCAAATAACTCAGCGAATACTTCACCGATTTTTATTAAATTTTCACCAATGTTTAGGAAAAATTCTGCAGTTTTATTACACATAATTGTTATGAATATATTTTAATAATACATGTTGATTTTTAAGAGCTATAGGAATGAAAATACCCTTAAAATGTATGACAGTTTATGTCTTTCTTTATGAAAGATGTCCTCCATCAACAAATTCTCCAAGTCGTATTCTAAAAGAATTCGAATACAAGTTCCATAATTTTGAAATCAAGAAATGGAAATCCTTCCACATAAAAATAATCTAATTGAACCATAATAACTTCAGGAGCAATAAGCATAAGAAAATGGGACCACGAGCAAAAAAAAAACTTACACAAATTTTCCTCTACTCTAAAACATATGCCTGCAATAACAAAAGAAAACAATTGAATACAAATTTTCATTTATTTAATATTAATGTTGACTAAGACTGTCCACAAACAACAAATACAATCTGAGGAGAAAAACAAATACAACAAAAAACTGATTTGAAAGATTTGTACACATAAACTATTCATATTCATTAGAATCGATTGTGTTGATTGGTTTTGTTTCCATTTGTTTTGTATTTGTTTCTTTTGTCCTATGACATTGCTCTTGGCATTTGATAAGTTTTCAATTCAATTTAATGCTGAACTGATGTCCAAATAAAAAAAAAACTCTACAGGGAGTTTTATAAATTTACAAGTGTAGTAAATAAATAAAAACATTTTTGGATAATAAATGTCGTTTTATTGTTGTTGTATTAAATTGCATTTCTATGTAGTGCGAAAAAAAATCAATCAATAACAAAACGATTACCCAAAAATTAATAAAAAATAATTAAAGAATAAAATTAAAAAAACGTAAATAAAAATACCAAATTATATTAAATTTGCAAATATTTAAATAAATATAATTATGAAAATCAAAACTTTGTTGTTACTTGTTGTAATTTAATTCCTGAGATAGTTGTGTAATAAAAAAACATATATCAATATTCAAGGGATGGGTGATATTTGGCATTAAATGTGTCATCAACAATTTGATTGACGACGGTGAACATTGTGCCATCAATCTCATACAATAGCTTTTATATATTGAACATATTTCGCATTTTTATTTTCCTTTTTTTATGTAGTCATCTTCAAATTGAATTGTCCTTTTTATTGTGGAAGATTGAATATTTCCACATGAATATATTTTCAATTGGACTTGGGGTATTACTTTGAAGCCAATTAAATATTTAATTGTTAGGTTTTGTATGACAATGTTGGTGTTGCTGCATTTTTATATTTGTATATTATGTTTATTTCTGATTTGAAATGGATATAAGGTGAAATATTAAAATCCTAGGAAATATACGAGGACTATCAAATATTTTTCTAGTCTAATATTCAAAATGCTAATATTCATCATGAAAAACGATTTTTATGTTTTCAAAGTATTTTTTTCCAGAGTTGTCTTCTATTGGCTGCATCCTTTTAATAAAATACTCTATTAACACAAATAAAGTATCACATTACAGGACAAATATTTGTCTTTGTCTTAGAATCGACAAACTGTATTTCTGAAATTTTTTAAGGTGATAAACGTGCCTTTCTAACACATTTTTCACATACAAAATGGAAACATGAAAAGATATCGACATGGCCACACTTCTTAGCATTCATATGACTTCAATACCGGCAGGAGTTCAAAAGTTATGCGTCAAAAAAAAAGCATTCAAATTTTCAATTGCACGATTTCATAACGGAAAATCAAGGTATTGGTAAAATTGCAACAACTTTAAAATAAGTTAAGATATTTTGAAAAATCCAACGATTATTTATAGCTTAAGATATCCTCTAATAAGAATATTAAAGTCTAAATTAATCGAATAAAAAGATCCCAAAAACGCTTAGCATTATTTTTAGAACTATTACATTAATTATTATCGGAATAGCCCACATAGAATCAGTGATATTTTCACAATTTTTTTGATTTCAACGGCCTGACAAATTGGGTGACCGCAGCCCCATTTATTGATGGCGTAGATTTAAATGGCGAAAAAGAAAAAAAATTTAGGTTCTAGTTTTTGGTGAAAATTTTTGAACTACTGGAGATATTATTATAAAATTGGTGTCATGTTAAAGCTAAGAACTGTACCAATTTCGAAATCCCAAAAAGTATGAAATGTTGTATGTGAACAATTACTTAGAAAGATACGTTATACCGAACAGCACCCAGTCACAACATGATTAGGAACTTAGTCTCCCGTTTTGAGGAACACGGAAGAGTGTTAGATATTCCAGGAAGAGGTTGATCTGTGTGCAATGAAACAGTTGTGGAGGCTGTACGACAGAGTATAAACGAAGATCCATCTGTCTTTACTCGTCGTCGTTGTACTCAATTGGGAACCTCCAGAACATCCCTACAAAGAATTTTTGAAGCGGAATCTTAAAAAGTTTCCGTATAAAATTCAAATGGCACAGCAACTGCACAACTAACTAGAAAATATTATTTAAAAAATCAGCGCCTAAGACCGTAACAGTCCTTAGAAAATATTATTTAAAAAATCCACAACTAAGAACGTAACAGTCCTTAGAAAATATTTTTTTAAAAAAGTCAACACCTAAGCCTATAATAGTCCTTAAACATTTTATTTAAAAATCCATCCCTAAGACTATAACAGTCCTTTGAAAAAAATAGTCGTCAGCGCCATCTATTGAACGGGTACATCAAAAATTGATTATGCAAACTTTAAGCCTCATTTGTTTTTTTTTTATAACTGTTGACCTACTGTATATCTCAGAATGAAATTATTGCCATGTGAAATGTATAATTGTACACTTTTTGCGAACTATGAAAAATGTTAATGATTTTATTGTTTAATATGAAATGTGGTATTAAAGTTTTCATTAATTTTTCTCTATGTCATCATAGTACAGGGTATTATGTCCTTGTGCATATGTTTGTAACAGGTAAAAGGAGACGAGACTTTCTGAGTCGATTTATGTATGTCCGTCTGTCTGTAGATGTTAAATTGTGAATAAGTTATAGGTTGCATTTATGATCAGATATGGATGAAATTTGGAACAAATCACTTGTTTGGCCCAAGGACGATTTAGGACGATTTAGATATAGCTCCCGTGTATAGTTTCGTCCGATTTAAGGTAAATGCGGTACCAAAGTCACTACATATCTTTCGATTTGCACGAAATTTGGCACAACGTACTGAATTAGGTCTAACATTATGTGTGTTAAGTTTCCTGAAAATCGGTTCAGATTTAGATATAGCTCCCATATATCTTTTCGTTCGATTTAATGTAAATGGTACACCAAAGCCCCTATATATATCTTTTCGTCCGATTTAATGTAAATGTACACCAAAGCCCCTATATATATTTCGATTTGCACGAAATTTGGCACAGAGTAAATAATTAGATCTAAAATGATGTGTGCAAAGTTTCGTGAAAATCGGTTCAGATTTAGATATAGCTCCCATATATATTTTCGACCGATTTTATGTAAATGGTGCACCAATGTCCCTATATATCTTTCGATTTGCGCCAAGTTTTAAGTCAGATTTAGATATAGCTCCCATTAATACTTTCGCCCTTTATAAGAGCTTACCAAATAACGTGTGTAATATTTGCTTTAAACCTATTTACAAAAGTTAGCATAGATTGCAGAATGGCATGTGTAGGGATTGATAATAGTCGATTTGCGTATACACGTCAATGTTCCTTCGAAAAAGCGACGTCTGTTAGAATACATATGAGGAATATACCCAAAGTTGTGAAGGGTATCAGATAGTCGGCCCAACCCGACTTTACTACTTTCCTTACTGGTTTTTATATATATTTCCCAAGACCTTCACCACAATATCGGTGATTTTTTTTTTAATTTTTGTTTCATAGAGTTTTTGGACAATATTCCTTGGATTTATTAAAGGATATGTTTAAGGACATTTACGTCTCACATAATTATCCTTTGTTAATTTTTGTCCACAACAAATAAGGTTTGTGTATTTTTTAAAAAAGTTAGCTATTCACATTTACTTTGGTCATGGTCTTTATTATTAAAAATAAACACACACTCTTTTACATCCCGTAGAGCCTTTATGAATAAATGACTTTTACTTTTTGTTGTTGTTGCTACAATGACGACCTTTGATGTAAATAATAATTGTTTATCCATTTTTCTCTTTGTTGATTTTTGCAAATGTTGTTGGCTTTCTAAAACGCGACAAAAAAAAAAAAAAGAAACATGAACTCTAAATACATCAGTTAATTATTCACATTGTTACATAAATAAATCTATGTAAACATTAAAATATAAATAAATAATGTTTTAAAAAAGCCACATTTAGTGATATTTATTTAATAAATTAGTCGCAGGGAGGCAAGGAAAAAAACAATAATTTATGTAGCCTCCCAAATCAGATGATTGTTATCATAAAGGGTTAGGTGTAACATGCATGATTCTGAATGTCTGTAAATTGGTTTTTTATAGCAATATATATATATATATATTCTGTGCTATTCATTAATTAAATTTAAACAATCTAAATAAACAAAAATAATTTATAACCAGTAATGAAAGTAGTAAGGTCGGACTGGCCCGACTATATGATACCATTCACCACTTTGGGTACATTCTACATATGTATCCGAAAAGACGTCGCCTTTTTGAAGGAATTTTGACATGAAATTGAACGAACTTAAATATGTGATTTTTATGTCTTTCTGGAACCTATGTTAAATTCCATTTCATTTGGGCAAATCGATTTAAAGCAAAATTGACACAAGCTATTCGGTATGTTGCACTGTTTAAAATTTAATCTCAATAAATAAGTCGAAATTATATATGGAAGCTATGAGATATCTATATCTGAACCGATTTGAAGAAAACTTGCCAGAGATTAATTTATATTAATTTCAATACGTTGTGTCAATCGGCCTAGCTGTGGATCTTTAGTGCACAATTTATTTAAAATGGGACGAAAATATATATAGGAGGAGTACACATCATTCTAGACTTAACTCAATACGCTATACCAAAATTCGTGCAAATCGAATGATTTTCAGAGACTTTGGTGCACCATTTACCTAAAATCGGGCGAAACTATATATGGAAGCTATATCTAAATCTAAACCGATTTTCACGAAACTTAGTACACGTCATTCCAGACTTAATTCAATACGCTATGCCAAAATTCGAGCAAATCAAATGATTTTCAGGGACTTTGTCATTCTAGACTTAATTCAATACCTATGCCAAAATTCGTGCAGATCAAATGAACTATATATGGCGATACCATATATGGGAGCTATGAATCGATTTTCACGAAACTTAGCACACGTCATTCTAGACTTAATTCAATATGCTGTGCCAAAATTCGTGCAGATCAAATGATTTTCAGGGACTTTGGTGCACCATTTACCTAAAATCGGGCGATACTATATGTGGGAGCTATATCTAAACCAGAACCGATTTTCACGAAATTTAACACATATCATTCTAGACCTAATTCAGTAGGCTATACCAAATTTCGTGCAAATCGAAAGATATATAGGGACTTTGGTACACCATTTACATGAAATCGGACGAAACTATATATGGGAGCTATATCTAAATCTGGGTCGATTTTCACGAAACTTGGCAGACACCATGGTAGGCTCAATTAAGTACGTTGTGCCAAATTTGGTGCAAATCGGAGGATATATAGGGACTCTGGTGCACCTATTACATGAAATCGGGCGATACTATATATGGGAGCTATATCTAAATCTGGACCGATTTTCACGCAACTTGGCAGACATCACTCTAGGCTCAATTTAGTACGTTATACCAAATTTCGTGCAAATCGAAAGATACATAGGGACTTTGGTGCACCATTTACCTTAAATCGGGCGAAAATATATATGGGAATCTGACATTGGGCCAAACAAATTAGCTGTGCCAAATTTCATCCAATTGGGATCATAAATACGACCTGTACTTTGTTTACAATTTAACATGGACAGACGAACGGACATGTGTAAATCGACTCAGAAAGTGATTCTATGCATAATCTCAAAAGGAACAATGGGTCTATCTCGATTATTTTTGCCTATTACAAACATATGCACAAAGACATAATACCCTGTACCACAGTGTGGTGAAGGGTATAAATATCTACGCTTCTGTGAAAATTTTTCTGAATAAATAGACTTGAAGAAATATTCATAAAAAAGGTATTCTTTAAAATTTCCGCTCGTTGTAGACTGGGTCCTTGGTAAAAAGGATTGGTAAAGGTCCTTTAAATTATATATTTAAAAATCAACAAAAGCTGCACGATATGATATTGTGGAGGTCCTGGTTGAAAAATTAAAAAAAAACATTATTGTGGAGGAACTTATAAAAATGTATGTTTCAAGAGACATGTTCCTTTTACATCTTAAATTATGCTTTAGCTACAGCTATAAGAAAAAACTTCGTCTATGGCTAATATTTCATCGCCATAACAACCAGTTTTATGTAAACATACTTATTCATCCAACCTCCTTCTCATAATTGTAAAATTAGACTGCCATTCTCTAGACAATTCCTCTTCGGCAAATGTAAATTTACCAATTCACTTTTCTCAACATCTCAATTTATTCAAACGCTGCATGGTCCTGGCCAGGCTAAGGCCGTGTGGGCGATACATGCATGCATGGTATTTGCTCATTTATCCATGTATGCACAAACCGATTATTCTAATTAATAACATTAACATTAGTCCTACTCATTTGCATTCAATTGCCCCCTACTATGTTATGCTAAGCTTCCGCACACACACAAACACACACTCATACATACAAATCAATTCAGGAATTCTCCTTCGGAACCATTTTGAATTCATGCTGCTGTTTATCATTGAGCCATGGCAGCAGTCAGCCAGCCAAGCATCAATATCCACAACATCATCATCCTCGTCGTCTTCATTGCCATTGGATTGATATGTACGAACGGACGGACGAATGAGCGACCAAACGACGTGGTATGTAAATATGTTAATGTTCCTGGATCCTTCGCTATCTTCGCATCCAATGGACATGTTTAGACTTTGTTGGTCTGATAATACAAATGCTAATGCGTAATGGTGTACCACACATACAAGCCAAAGTGTGAGCATGTGCGTTTGTGTGTTTGTGGCTCTATGTGTATGGAATTGGTAATTAATACAAATAAAATAAATTTATCAATTCTATGCATTATTTTTGTTGAATTTGCCATTGCGAAAAATTAATAAATTTCTTAACAAATTGTATGAATAAAACACATGTGTAGACATGTATGCGTGTGGAAGTGGAAGACTGTATGTGTGTGTGGAAGTACTTAAACTAATGTTATTATAATAAAATTGTTAATATTTCTTATGGATTGCATTTATTGACCATAACTTCATATAAATTTATTGATTCAAAATTTAAAAAAAAAATCGATATAAATTATTTAATTTTCCAAGGTGAAGTGCTTAGGGTCGTACCTTAAAAAAGTCAACATCGAGAAACAACAAAAAAAGATCTTTGAACTATTTAATATTTTTGGTCGAATAAATTATGAAGCCGGTAGGACGAATTCGTCATAGGTCAAGTTATGCACCTATCTCGAGTCCTTGTTGGCCATTTTTATACCATTAGTCTTATGGCTAATGAGGGTATATAGACAGCCTGCTCGAAATATTGGTTTTAAGCCCCATGATTCTTTGGACCAAATTAGTTTCAGACAATTTCGTAAAGTATCGATCAAACATGTGCAATTTTGGTCTAGTAGATTCCGTTCAGGAATTTTTGATGTTTAAGATGCACCTCTCACAGGTAGGCCGGTGGTCGAAAATGTCGATAAAATCGGAGAAATGATCCAAGTTGACTATCATTTTAGCAGTCGTAACCCATGAACTAAATATCGACTTTAACTGTTTTTAAACCATTCACAAAAAAACAGTAAGGAAAGTAGTAAAGTCGGACTGGCCGACTATATGATACCCTTTACCACTTTGGTAGCGTGTTTGTTATATATCTATATCTCAACCGATTTCAGGAATACTTCAGTACGTTGTGTCAATCGGCCAATCTATGGATCTTTTCACGAAGCTTAGCAACATCATTTAGTACCCTATACCAAAATTCGTGCAAATCGAAATATATATAGGGACTTTGGTGCGCCAATTACACAAAATCGGACGAAAATATATATGGGAGCTATATCTAAATCTGAACCGATTTTCATGAAGCTTACCACACATTATTATAGACATAATTAAGTACGCTATGCCAAATTTCGCGCAAATCGAAATATATATAGGGTCTTTGGTACACAATTTACCTTAAATCGGACGAAGCTATATATGGGAGCTATATCTAAATCTGAACCGATTTTCACGAAACGTAGCAAACATCATTGTAGACTTTATTTATTACGCTGTGCCAAATTTCGTGCAAATCGAAAGATATATAGGGATTTTAGTGGACTATTTACCTAAAATCGGGCGAAATTATATATGGGAGCTATATCTAAATCTCAACCGATTTTCACGAAACTTTTCACACATCATTCTATACTTAATTCAGTACGATATGCCAAATTTTGTGCAAATCGAATGATATATAGGGACTTTGGTACACCATTTACATTAAATCGGACGAAGATATATATGGGAGCTATATCTAAATCTGAACCGATTTTCACGAAACTTTTCACACATCATTCTAGACTTAATTCAGTACGCTTTGCCAAATTTCGTGCAAATCGAAAGATATATAGGGACTTTGGTACACCATTCACCTTAAATCGGACGAATATATATATATGGGAGCTATATCAAAATCTGCACCGATTTTTCCCAATTTCAATAGGGTTCGTCTGTGGGGTAAACAAATGAGCTGTGCCAAATTTCATCCAATTCGGATCATAAATGCGACCTGTACTTTGTTAACAAAAATACATGGACGGACGGACGGAGAGACGGACATGCATAAATCGACTCAGAAAGTGATTCTATGCATATTCTCAAAAGGAACCGTGGGTCTTTCTCGATTATTTTTGCCTGTTACAAACATATGCACAAAGACATAATACCCTGTACCACAGTGTGGTGAAGGGTATAAAAAACGTAGATTTATTTTTCCCAACCTAATATTAAGCGAGTGTAATGTCCGATTTGAACCGAACGTTGCACATCGTAATGTTTTCACCAATCTTAGATCAAGTCCGAAGAATGGCCCACTCATTTTAGTACCTCCTCCACAAAGTATCAATATTTTGAAAATTTGTTAATTCAATATCAGGCGAATGGGATGTCTGATTTGACCAAAACATTACACATCGGAAAACTTTTACCAAACCTGTATCATGTCCTATCAGTTCACAACTTCTGCTACCTCCCTCACAATTTGTCAATATCTAGAAATGGATCCAATGGGATCAAAACTTTTTGCATACCTTACTTACTTTTGGTACCTACACCACAAAGTTCAAAAATATTTTGGAAATTTGTTAATTCAATACTACAACGTGTCAATGTTTTTAAAATTTGTTAATTCAACATCGAGCTAAGGGAATGCCCGATTGATCCAAAATTTGCAAATATTTTTTTCTAAACAAAATCATGTCCGAAGATGAGACCCATATCATATATTTCAATAGAGCATATTCTTCTGGCACCTCTCCACAGAAGGTCAATTATACCGACTAACTGTTAATATTAAATTTATTGACCATATCTTCATACAAATTTATTGATTTCAAATTTTGTAAGATCTTTTGAAAATATTTAAATTTTCAACTTTACAAGAAAAAAACATTTCAGTCGATTCATACACATGACAATTGACAGCATATCGAAATCGCACATTATTCTGTCAGACATAGCGCTTTTAATGTTCCACTTATATGAAGTCGGAAAATATTATGCATGAGAGCTATACGTAAATTTCGACCCAAATTTTAAACACGCAATTTGGCATGCTACATCGCAATTGGAGAGGTACTCTGCATTTGTTATACACCATTTGAATAAAATCGGCCGACAAATTCATATGAGAGTTAAACCTTAATCTGAATCGATTTCAATAGTCTGTAATATTCTATAACACAATTGTCACCTAATGTTTTTGTAGTCTCTCATAAAATATTTCCACGCCTCGAGCTGCAATGGTCCTGCACAAAATATTCTTCATAAATCCATGCTTAACGTTTTACTAATCCCTCACAAATCAATTTTTTCGTATATCTATGAATTTATCTCATAGTATACAATTGTATGTGCATATGTAATAAAACTTCTGTACTTCCCCTGACCATTGGTGCAAGTTTTATAAAAATCGGTTAACTATTAGCTGAGTTATTTGCATTTCAAATTAATGATGTTTCGAAATATGCCTTTTGTTCGGTTCTGGGCGCCTATTACCCAAAAATGAAAATCTCTCAAAAAATGGTCTGTTACAAGTGGTAGGAAAAATATTATTTTTAAAAGACCGATTTTTGAAAGATTTTAGTTTTTAGGTAAAAATCTATTTTTGAGAGATTTTCAATTTTGGGTAATAGGAGCCCAGAACCGAGCAGAAGGTATATTTCGAAGCATCGTTGAATTAAACTGCAAATAACTCGGCGTATACTTCATCGATTTTTATAAAACTTGCACCAATGGTTAGGAGAAATTCTGCAGTTTTATTACACATTCACAATACTTGTATATAAAATTGAAGATAAATTAATCTACATGAAGACACTTGCACATCCTAATACCATAGTGAACGATTGATAACAAAATAATCTAGTTTTCAATTAAAAGTAATTGAATTCCTTTAACATTTTCAGTTTTTTTTTTGCGTTTGCGTTTCTGACCCTTTTGTTCTTGTTATCTCGTTATTTATTTACTTACCTTAAATAGATGTGGAATGAATATCATTTACAAACATATGTCTGAGGAATGTTTTAAGTTTTGTTGTTGTTGCTTTTTTACCCAAAGACTTTTGTTTATTACGTCGGCAATGACATATGGTTTCATGACAGCAAAATAAAAAAAACAACAACGAAAACATGTTCGCCTACATTCATGTAATTTACAGGACAATAAAGGCAAGCCGTATTTTTTGTGTTGGTGAATTTGTTTTTTTTTTTCTTTTTTTGTTTCTTAAAGTTTACCCTCGCCCTGGAGCCAAGAGTAACCAAGACAGTGGGTGTCAAGTACAACATAGAAACCATAAGAATGCTGTTGCCCTTATGCCCTAGACAAAGGATGAACAACCAACCGTTGTAGCTGTTGTATAAGTGAATTTGTTGGATTTCACTTTTCCGCTCTTTACCTCTGCTCTGTGGGGGTTTCTCCCTCCTCGTCACTCCAGCTTTCTTCCGTGGCATGCTACTGAAATGCATCTAAAACACAATTATCGTCGTCAACATCATCATCATTATACAGAGCAGAGAAAAAAGGTCCTTTCGGTTTAAGTCATATGACTGGTTGTTTGTTCCAAAGATGAATGAAACAACAAACAAACAAATGTATACTCACACTCTATCTCAACGCATATGAATACAAAATTTGTACACGAATGACAGATAAGATGTAATGTTTATTTTATTTATTTTTTGCTTATTTAATTTTATGTTTTATTACAATATTTTATTCTGTTCTCTTTTTTCTAGCTTTTTTGCCTTAATTTGTACACATTAAAATGTTGTTACATTTTGTAATGGCATACGTACACATATAACTTACAACTACACGCGTATAGAAGGATTGGATGAATGGATGTGTGTGTGTGTGTTTTCTTTGGGTAAATATGAAAATAGGAAAATTTTTCGCTTTCCAAACAGTGGAGTCACAACAAACACTGAGTGTAAGATGCGTCTGTATTTGCGAGTATCTCATGTCTAGCAATAAGGACTAACAAACAACAACATCTCTCATCATCTCAATCTACTTATCATTATGTAAATTGTATTACAAAGAAAGAGAGCAAGCGCACGAACTTCTCAACTTCACTTTGATGTTGAATATCAACGTCATCGTTGGAATTAACAAATAAATATGCATTTCCATTAGTATGGTGGTATGGTGGTCGACTAACGTGGGACCGTAATCAGAAATATTGCACTTCAGTATTTGGGTGCTATTATAAAGTCCTAAACATCTATGGGAAAAAACCTAAAATAAACAGGTAAAATTTTGCTAACCCGAACTTTTCATAACCTCCAACTTCCAATAGACATTTTTATATCCTAAACCTTTTGTCTAATGATATCGTAAAAATGTGTCTCATCGAAATATTGACTTTAGACATCCGTTTAAGACAATTTTGAGTTGATTTACAAATGTCCGCCCGTCTGTTTGGCCGGCTGAGGCCCACGATAACTATTGAAGGGAGTAAGCGATTTTATTCAAACTTTGCACGTAATCTTTCTTTTAAACTTAGTTCAAGTTCGAAGATGGGGAATATCGGTCCACTCCTTCTGGTAACTCCCCCAAAATTGGTAAACAAGTTTACAAAAAAATTGTTTTATAATATCATGCGAACGGACTATCCGATTTGAACCCAACTTTATACAAACTATCAAGTGCGAAGATAGAACCTCCCCCACAAATGGTCAACACTTTAAATATTTTTAAATACAATATTTATAAATCCATTTTTAGGCGAAAGGAATGTCCGATTGGAATTAATTAACCTATTATCTTTACTAGGCCTAGTTCAGATCCGAGGATGGTCCACTCCTTCTGGTACCTCATCTACAAAGAGTCAACCCATTCAGTATTTATAAATCCAATATCAGGCGAAAGGTATGTCCGATTTCTACAATACTTTGTACTACCTACTATCTCTACTAAGACTTGATCAAGTCTGAAATTGGTACCTGTCGGTCCTCTCCTTATGGTACCTACCCCAGAAAAGAGTCAATATTTTATGAACATGGAAATTTAATACAATTGAATCGAATTTAATAATCTATTTCATCAGCATTATATTCGAAACCTCTTTGATAACAACATATACCTTATATAAAGCGAATAATAAAACCAGTGTGTAATTCCGAAGACCTCCGTAAATCACATGCTGGGGGTATATATCTATCGGCAACACGGACTAACACTTGTTTCTTGTTAATTATATTGTATTACTATTTGATACCCAAAAATCTGAAAATAAAAACTGAAGGCAATTGGGTTTAAAACAACGGAATTTGTGGGTTATCGTTATATAGGACTAACTCGGAATTTGGTAATTTTTGATAGGCATATTTGAACCAAATGAGAATTGTAAATATAACAAACATAAACAACGTTAAGATCGACAGAATATTTTATCCCCTCCACCACGCCGTTTGCATTGTAAAATAATTAAACCGATTCTGGTAAGAAGTTGTCTATTCACCAGTAATTAGGGTGCGAAGAATGATTAAAATACGTTTTTTCTCACGAATTCTCATGGCGAGAATTCGAATGTTTTCAATTTATCGCGAATGATAAAGTTACAATGAATGAACAAGCAATTGCAATATCTCGCGAATGTTTGTTTGTTCTGTGTGTGCGAACATTCCTTGGCGAATGCTCGTTTGGTAAAGAGTTTATCGCCTTAAATTTGTAAAATGAGCAAAAAACGAAAAGAATGTATTTTAAATCAATCACGAGCGAATTTTTTAGCACCCTGCCACGAATCCATTCCGATGAGAAAATTCGGGACAACTCTAGTTTGGTTAAAATAATCAAATTTTTTTAATGTTTTGCAGAGATAACTATTTTTACCCCAATTATATTATATTTTTCAAGTCGAACAAGAGTCCATTATATTCCCTTGACAGTTCTTACTCACAATACTTAGACTGCACTTTGCCCTTTACAAAATTGTGCGATTTATGGTTGTATCTGTCTTGAATCAAAATATGTGAATTTTAGACAGCTACAAATTCATAGGAATTCTTACAATGAAATTCTGTCGCGTAGCCAGTGTTGGCATCTGTCCACACCTACCTGTCGAAAAAAATCTGATAGTTTTTACTTAACTAAAGTTATGTCGTGTATCTGTCTTGGACCTTGGTATCTTTGTAGGGAATTCTAACAACGAAATTGTGTCGCATAGCCGGCAATGACATCTGTCTATACCAACGGTGGAAAAAATTTGATCGTTTTTATACCTAACTAAAATGAGTCGATAATTCTGTTAAATCTTAATAATGAGGTGGGGCTATACCAATTCTTGGACCCATATAGACAATTTTTCACAAAAATGTGAGTAACCCTACAATATCCCGAAATCCAAATTACAGCCACTTCAATCGGAAAATTCGGTTAATACCTTCAAAACACTGCTAATGGGCCGATACTCTTACTTGGGGGATATGTCCAAATATATGTATGTCAGCCTTCTAGAACCCTAGATCCTAGATAACAGCCACATCAGTGGGAAATTGATTGGTATCGTTATATGGGAGCTATGCATAAAATCCTAAAAAATACCGAATATTGGAGGGCATTCCGGAACCTGGAGCAATATTGACCATTTTCTGCTCAATGAAAATCCCAAAGCCAAACCAGTGAGCGGAGCAGTATAGTCGGACGGGGACGACCACAACCCTACACAACTTACACCAAAATCTAACTTCCTGTGGTGGTACATTCTGAGCTTGGGAAATATTTCGCGATATTTGCACCCTCTTGACCGACTAGATGTCAACAAATATTACTAGTATTCAGTACGTGTTGTGATGCTCGGATCGAAAAAAACACAACAAATTAAGTTTTCTGTCCACTTCATCCCAAAGTTATCTGATATTCACCAAAAATTATAGGCGTTGTCCTTGACCATACATGGATCATCATGGAAAAGTTCAAAGCGATCAGCGCCATATTTCCGCCCTCTAGTGTGTGTAATGGGTTACTAAATATATCTGAATAATAATTGCGGTCTCTGGAGCGACCAGAAAAACTGACAAAAATTAAGTATTTGGTCCATTTCATCCCCAAATATTAACCGATCTTTAATAAAAACAATAGGGGTCTTCATTGGCCAGAACCTATTCTGGCCAATGATAAAGATCGGTCAATATTTAGCGGGTCAAATGGACCTTAACTTTTGTGTGAAAAATTACAAAATTTGTATTATATGGCGTATATATTTACTCCTTAAGGACATTGACCCGAGAAGTTGATAGTATATCCAAGAGGAGTGGATGACATTTAAATTGATACCAATTATATTGTCGTAGGTACTCGGATGCGGGAGTTACACTTAAATATTTACAGATGCTTACGTATTCATATATTATTTAGTAAGCTGATCGCTTTGAAATGTTCCATGACGTTCCAGTTATGGTCAAGAAAAACGCCTAAAATGTTAGGTGATGCTCAGATAATAATTCTTCGGATTAAGTGGACCGAAAACTTAACTATTTGTACTTTTTGAGTCAAAAGCCGAATATTCCAACACAACCCACGGTGAAGGGAATCCGGACAAGTAATTAGAGGGGCTGTACTGTTTATTAGTAACATTTGCTGACCTCTAGCCAGTCAAAAGTATGCAAATATCGCGAAATATTGCCCAATCTCAGAATATATTTTCATGGAAGTTGTGTAGGGTATCGTATGGTCGGCCCCGTCTTGAGTTATTAACATTTGAATATGAAGATAATCCAATCTATACCCACTGTTTGATGCTGCACACCTATTACCTAAAAATGAAAATGTCTCAAAAATCGGTCTTGTGAAAAAGGTATGTCTTCATAATAGCCACAGTGTATATGTTATATTGCATACAAAAAACACCTACTACCTATCAAGGAATCAAATTTAGACCGCAAAATGTATTTGACCTACAAGTATACTTACAAATTAGCAGCATATGTAAAAAAACATTTTTAAAAGACCGATTTTTGGGAGATTTTCATTTTTAGGCAATAGGTGCTCAGAATCGAACAGGAAGTGTCTTTCGAAGCGTCGTAATTCAATAACTCATAACTCCATAATTCAAAAACTGTAGCTATTGCGAATTTGTCCATTTAGGTTTCGTGTCCATATGAAATTTTGAGGAAGACACGTTTTAACACATCGTTGCAAACGTTACGTCAAACCCTAATCCCCCTAACATTCATATGTAGGATATAACATCAAACACACAACCAAAAAAAAAAGAGAAGTAAGTGATGAGTACAAATAGAAGTGTGTACTTTTACATTGTGCGTTCGTTCATTTGTATTTGGTGTCTGCTTGGGCATCGGCTTAAGCTCTGCTTTACCTCTCTTTCAACATCCTTTAGCTTGTAATTCTTGTTTTTTGGAGTTGGTAATATTATTCTTCATTTTGTGTTCTCCGCTTCCTTAGTACATACTTCAAATATGCAGTTATTAATCACAAAGGAACCACGCGTACACAAAAATACAAAAAAAGAAAATAATAAATATAAAAAAGAACACAAGAAACAAATAACAACAACATAATGTGGTACAACATAGCAATGTAATATTTGCTCCTTCTGCAAGGGGGTATGTGTTTCTTTTTTTCGTTTCGAACAGGAAATACTTGAATGGCAAATAATAATAATAATAAAAACGACAGCCATGTACAGAGGATATTAACGGAAAATACATACATACACGCATACGAACACATTCACCATGGTATGTGCCCGTAAATATATGTACACACACATA